>NW_024013049.1:0-754 GCF_000499745.2 Eimeria mitis | reverse complement strand
GCTGCTGCTGCTGCTGCTGCTGCTGCTGCTGCACTCGCTGCTTCTGCTGCTGCTGATAGCAGCAGCAAACAGTAGTTGCTGCTGATCCTCCCGCTGCAGCAGCAGCAAACAGTCGTTGCTGTTGCTGCTGCTGCTGCTTCTGCAGCAAACAGTAGTTGCTGCTGCTGCTGCCGCTGCTGCAGCAGCAGCTAACAGTTGTTGCTGCTGATGCTGCCGCTGCTGGAGCAGCAAACAGTTGTTGTTGCTGCTGCTGCTGCCGCTGGTGCAGCAGCAAACAGTATATTCTGCTGCTGCTGCTGCCGCCATTGCAGCAGCAAACAGTAGTTGCTGCTGCTGCTGCTGCCGCTTCTGCAGCAGCACACAGTAGTTGCTGCTGCTGCTGCTGCTGCTGCCGCTGCTGCAGCAACAAACAGTCGTTGCTGCTGATACTGCCGCTGCTGCAGCAGCAAACAGTAGTTCCCGCCGCTGCTGCTGCTGCTGCCGCTGCTGCAGCAGCAAACTGTAGTTGCCGCTGCTGCTGCTGATGATGCAGCAGCAGCAAACAGTTGTTGCTGCTGATACTGCCGCTGCAGCAGCAGCAGCAAAGTGTTGTTGCTGCTGCTGCTGCTGATGCTGCTTCAGTAGCAAACAGTAGTTGCTGCTGCTGCTGATGACGCTGCTGCAGCAGCAAACAGTTGTTGCTGCTGCTGCTGCTGACGCTGCTGCAGCAGCAAACAGTTGTTGCTGCTGATGCTGCTGATGCTGCAGCAGCAGC
>NW_024013048.1:0-754 GCF_000499745.2 Eimeria mitis | reverse complement strand
CCCTAAACCCTAAACCCTAAACCCTAAACCCTACATCCATGAGTGAGGGGTAGGAGTGTGAGAAGGGCATCTGCGTCAAGACAGAGACGAAGGCCGTCGTCATTGCTCCTCCTGCTGCTGCATGCAAACCATCGCCCTTCAGGTCTGCTGCTGTTTGGTCGTCCGTGCAGCTGTGTGCATACACAAACAATATGCATGCATACATGCATGCATGCATGCATGTATGCATGCATGCATGCAGCAGCAGCAAGTGTTTGCATGCATGCATGTATGCATGCAGCAATTCATGTTTGCATGCATGCATGCAGGCAGCAGCAGCAAATGTTTGCATGCATGCATGCATGCAGCAGCACCAAGTGTTTGCATGCATGCATGCATGCAGCAGCAGCAAGTGTTTGCATGCATGCATGCATGCATGCAGCAGCACCAAGTGTTTGCATGCATGCAGCAGCAGCGAATGTTTGCATGCAGCAGTATGTGTATCTATGCAGGGAAATAAAAAAGAAACAAAAGCAGTAAAAACAATTAAATAAAAATAAAAACAAAAACAAATAAAAAGAAGAAATTTATAAACAAATACAATGCGGCAACAAAAACAAATAAATAAAACAAACAAACAAAACACAAACAAAACAAACAAAAAACAAAACAAAAAAAACAAACAAACAAACACATCATCAGCATCATAATAATAATTATTTTTATATTCAGCAGCACTATATATTTATATTATATATAAATATACGTAAATATA
>NW_024013047.1:0-754 GCF_000499745.2 Eimeria mitis | reverse complement strand
ACCCTACAAAGCTAGAGCTACCGACGCTAGACACATACAGTTCGTTCACGCAACGCTTGCGGAGAGTTGGAATGCCGTTAATAAGTGTCACTCGTATGACCGCCGCCTGCAACAAGCACTGGGCCCAAGACGCACTTACCTACCGCTCACGTCCTGCAGGCCCACTTGCGTGCCCGATATAATCCCTGCCCCTCTTTTTCAGCAACACACGAACTTGACAAGGGCATAAGGCGTGCCAGCTAGACTTAAGTGAGCCATGGGCGCCTAATATCGCGGTGCATGTTTCATTTGTCCAGTCAGGCCATTCAATAAATTGGATTTCGGTTATTCCAACCGGACAACATGACAACTGTGCGCAAAAAACGCTGGCTTCAAGATCGAATTGCACAGTGCTCAAGTATTTCAAACGGTCCGCCCACCGGCGTTAAACCAAACGAACCCGCATGCAAGTATCAGTCCTGACTGCGCCTCAGCTTCACCGGGACGATCTATACATAAATTCGCTGCCCTTGATTTGCTGTCCCGGGCGTAATGCTGCAAGACAGGCGTGGCTGATGCTAGCTGATAGGAAAAGCTGGCACGCGGCGAATTGTCATGCAGCACCGCTACGCAAGCTCAGTCATTGAAAGGCCAGCGCTCCGCGAACTACTAAAACTAGACAGCCCCAAAGCACTTCATATCCCCTTTTTTTTTGCAGAATGCGTGCACTTCTCTGCCAAAAGCAGCCCACAACGCCTTTCCTGAACACATGAAC
>NW_024013046.1:0-754 GCF_000499745.2 Eimeria mitis | reverse complement strand
ATCAGCCCGCTCTTGCGGAGAAGTGGGCAGTTCAGCGAGCGCATGGTGCTTTAGAAGCAACCACCAGCGGCAGCAATAGTGGCAGCAGCAGCATCCAGAGGACAAATGAATTGGAGAACAGGAAAGAACCACTGTCACCCGTTCAGGCATGTTTCCTTCTTCATGCCCTGGGTGAGCGTCGGGCCCTGTTTTTCCTTGCATTGAGGATGCCTATAGAGGAGCTGCACCATTTGCATCAGCCTCCTTGTAGACTCAGTCGGTTTTACTAGAGCTGATGGGTAGTGCGTTTCTAAATAAGTAGGGCCACGCTGCAGGGGGTTTCATCTCTGCTCCTAATAGCATACATCCGATTTCATTCTTCACCGCTCTTGTGCCTGCCGTGTGCAGCTTTTCTGGCCACTGTTGTGAGCTGTTTGCTGCATTCGCTGTTGTTTCTGCCGTTTCTGTTTGGCTTTTTCAGGGCGGACAGACTTTCAAGACTCGTCCCTTTTCTCCTTGCTTGTAGAGACCGTTGATGGCGCCATTCGCCAGCTGCTGCTGTACGGGCAGCAACAGAGACGGAATAAGAGACTCGAGGCAAGCCAAGGGAGCTCTAAGAAGGAGTTGTTGCCGGAGATCGAAAACTCTGAAGCTCACCCAAGGGACACAGCAGTGTTGCCTCGGTTGGGGGGGTTGGGGCCGGAAGCGGCAGAACTGACGGGGGAGGCGCTGGTGATGTGCGCTAAAGGTTTGGCGAACCTTAACTACAAACCAA
>NW_024013045.1:0-754 GCF_000499745.2 Eimeria mitis | reverse complement strand
TAGTCTTGTTAGACATCAAACCCTCAATTAGGGTTTACTCTCGAGGGTTTAGGGTTTAGGGTTTAGGGTTACAAGGGTTTAGGGTTAAGCACCAAACCCTCAATTAGGGTTTACTGTTTAGGGTTTAGGGTTTAGGGTTATAAACCCTCAATTAGGGTTTAGGGTTTAAGTGAACATCAAACCCTCAATTAGGGTTTACTGTCTAGGGTTTAGGGTTTAGGGTTTAGGGATACAAACCCTCAATTAGGGTTTAGGGTTTACACCGACGCCAAACCCTGATTAGGGGTTCAGCATAGAGATAAACCCTAATTTAGGGTTTAGGAAACCCTAAACACTAAATTAGGGTTTAGGGTGGATATCTTGCAGCTTTAATTAGGGTTTATCTAAACCCTCTAGGGTTTAGGGTTTAGGGTTTACGCGTCTAAACCCTAAACCCTAGCAGCAGCAGCAGCTAGCGCTCGGAATGCAGCAGCAGCAGCAGCAGCAGCAGCAGCAGCAACTGCAGCAGCAGCAACAACTGCAGCAGCAAAAAAAACAGCGGCAGCATCAACAGCAGCATCAGCAGAACTTCGTTGCTAGGGTTTCTCTAAACCCTAAACCCCAAAGACACAGTGAATTAGGGTTTAGGGTTTAGGGTTTAGGGTTTAGGGTTTACGTCTAGAGGAGTATGAGTTTGTTGTTTAAGATTAGCATCAATGTGTTATTTTCTAGGGTTTAAAATATTAACAAAAATGTCTAGGGTTTAGGGTTTAGG
>NW_024013044.1:0-755 GCF_000499745.2 Eimeria mitis | reverse complement strand
AGCTACAGCTAGCCGCATCAAGCTACAGCTACAGCTAGCTACAGCTAGCTACAGCTAGCTACAGCTAGCTACAGCTAGCTGCAGCTAGCAGCTAGATGCACTCGAGACAGTTGCAGCTAGCTACTAGCTAGCCACACCTCTATACAGCCCATCGCCGCTTGCATCCAGCCACAGCTAGCTGCAGCTAGCTGCAGCTAGCTGCAGCTAGCTGTAACTAGCTGCAGCTAGCTGTAGCTAGCTGCAGCTAGCTGTAGCTAGCTACAGCTAGCTACACACAACCGCAGCTAGCTGCCATAGCTAGCTGTAGCTAGCTGCTGCGTAGCAGCTGCATGCAACGTCGTTTCTACGGACAGTATAAACATCGACAGAGCCTCTGTTGTGTAGCAACTCGTAGCTAGAGTGCTGCTGCTGTTGCTGCTGCTGCTGCTGTTGCTGCTGCTGCTGCTGCTGCAGCGGGTGCTGGGCGTAGCAGGTAGCAGCAGCAGCAGCAGCAGCAGCAGCAGTTTTATGTGCTGCTGCGGCAGCAACTCAGCTGCTGCTTCTGTACGCTGCAGCAAATACCTCGTTATGTTGCCGCACTCACTGCAGCAGCTGAAGCAGCATCAGCAGCAGCAGACAACAGCAGCAGCAGCAGCAGCAGCAGCAGCAGCAAGCAAAAGCAAACGTGTGTGTAGCTGCAGCAGGTTGCTGCTCAGCCTCTCAGCAGTGAGCGATCTCCTTACACCCAAGACAAGGAACTTGCTGCTGCTGCTGCT
>NW_024013043.1:0-755 GCF_000499745.2 Eimeria mitis | reverse complement strand
TGCACGTCAAATGAAGGTGCGACTGTCGTTCTGCAAGCAGTGACAAGGTGTGCTGCAATGTGCGTTAAGACGTCTGATCAGGAAGTGCATTTGTGTTTTTATGGAATGTATGGGCGTCTTTGCACCCCACCGGATAGTTGCAAGTTGATACAGTTGTCTGGAGAAGGTGAATAAGGTCCAAAAACCGAGGGACGGAAGTGAAAAACAGGCGCCCTTGCTGTGGGGATTCCTGGGAGCGTGGGTTGATTGTGCGGCGCTGCTCGAGGAGATATGCTGCAAATGCGCCAGACGGGCTTTTGGTCTGTGGACGGCCTGTGGATGGCTCATTTTGTGCGTGTGATGGTTGTGTCCCCCTTTGGGATTTGTGTGGGAGTTGGTGACGATGCATTTGGGCTCTAGTGCTTTCCTCCCGATGGGGTTTGTTATGTGTAGTTGTTCGAAAGCGCCTCCCGTTGAAGTGGCTCGTCTAGAATGGCTTGAAGCTTGACCGCTTGCTGGGCAGCGCTGCGCAGCTGCTTCGAGCTTTGCACGGAACAGCCAGTAGGTCGTATCTGGGAGCGATTGCCTGCTCACGTGCCGAGTAGGCCGAAACTGCTGTCAGCGTGACATCGTCACTTTCTGGTTTGGACGCAAAACGGAGGTGCGAATGTAGTTCTGCAAGTACTGACAAGGCGTGCTGCAATGCGCGTTAAGACGTCTGACCAGCAAGTGCGTTTGCGCTGTTATGGAATGTGTGGGCGTATGCGCACCCAATC
>NW_024013042.1:0-755 GCF_000499745.2 Eimeria mitis | reverse complement strand
CCCAGGCGCCCGCAGAGCCGCCGCGTCTATACACCCCGCAGCAGCAGCAGCAGCAGCAGCAGCAGCAGCAAGAGTATCCTCCTGTCGGTGGTGGTTTGGGTTTAGGTGCGCTGCGTATAGGGGCCCCCCGGGGGGCCCCCCCTGCAGCAGCAGCAGCAGGAACAACAGCAGCAGCAGCAGCAGCAGAAGAAGCCCTTCCTGCTGCAGTGCCAGCACCGCCAGCAGCAGAGCAGCAACGTATATTAACTAAAGTAAAGGAGGAGACAGTGGCGGTGATGCGACGAAATATGCAGCAAAAGGCTGAAGACAAAGCAGCAGCAGCAGCAGCAGCACGAGCAGCAGCAGCAGCAGGAAGACAACAACAGCAGCAGCAGCAGGATTTTCTGCTGCAGCAGCACCCTGTTGAGGCCATAGCACACGAAGCATTAGTAACGATGAGCGGCAGCAGCATAAAAGATGAAATAATAATAAAAAACATAACCGACCCCATCAGCAGCAAGCTGCTGCTGCGCAGCTGCAGGCTAAAGGAGCTCAGAATACTGGGGGTGGGGGGCACAGGCCTGGTGCTGGCTGTTGGTGTTGTTGACGATGCAGCAGCAGCAGCACTAGGGGCCCGGGAGCTAGCGATGAAGCTTATGTATGATTACGTACCAGGGCTGCAGCAGCTGCAGCAGCAGCTGCAGCTGCAGCAGCAGCAGCAGCAGCAGCAGTTGCAGCAGTTGAAGCAGCAGCAGCAGCAGGTTATGCAAGCTGCT
>NW_024013041.1:0-755 GCF_000499745.2 Eimeria mitis | reverse complement strand
GCTCCCACAGCTGCAGCAAACAGCAGCATTCACGATAACGCCAGCAGCAGCAGCAGCAGCAGCAGCAGCAGCAGCAGCACTCTAGGAGACACGGACAGCAGCAGCCGCAGGAGCAGTGGTGCTTAAAGAGACACCAACAACAACAGCAGCAGCAGCAGCAGCAACACAGCAGCAGCAGCAGCAACACAGCAGCAGCAGCTGCCACTTCTTAGCTGCTACGGCCTCAGATGAAATACAGCGCAACACGGACCCAAGCGAGGCCGCAACAGGAGGCAGTGCTGATGCGGGCAACAAGACATAAAGTGCAGCACAACTGCAGCAGCAGCAGCAGCAGCAGCAGCTGCTGCTGCTGCTGCTGCTGCAGCAAAAGCAGCATGCAGCACACACGCATCGAAGCATATGTCAGTGCTCGCACCGGGGCTGCGTCTCGTTGTTTAGGTTTGTTGTGGCCTTCTCTTTAGGAAGCAGCAAAAATATTAAAAAAAAAAAAGCAACAAAAGTCCCCTCGCTTGCCTGCTGGGCATGGAGGTGCCTGTACACCCGAGCGGTCGCTCAGCGGCTACAGAGAGCTGAGGAGACAGCTGAGGAGACAGCTGAGGAGACAGCTGCGGAGACACCCCAAGTGCTTGTCGCGGTGTTGAGCTGCGCAGCAAGCAAAGAAGTGTCTCTAAGGAGACAGTTCTTGGGGGGCCTTCTCTGTCTCCTTTTTCTTTTTTTTGTTATATAGACAGCGCGAGCAACAAATATATTTATTA
>NW_024013040.1:0-755 GCF_000499745.2 Eimeria mitis | reverse complement strand
AGCTATTGGCATTGGACCAGAAGGAGGTGGCAGTGGAAAACTGAGTCGTCTTTTCGTTGCAAGGTGCTTGGCTGCGCACGCATTTTCGAAGATCCAGCGTAGTGTGAAATCAGCGGTACTACTGCCCAGCAACCAGGGATTGTGCCGGAGTCCGAGTTGTCATCCCGGCGGTGCATCCTGCCTGTTTGTCAGATAAAGGTTGTCGACGCCCCGGCACGTTCTTGGTTATGAAGAAAGTGCATTGCATGTGTGAGAAACATGAAGCAGAAGGTGGGCCAGGATTGTGAGTGCAGAACGGGGGACCGGAGCGTGGGGGGGACCGTGAAGGCAGTGGGGCGTTTGAGGATGTTTTTTTTTGTGTCGCATTAACTAGGATGATCTGTGAAGCATCGCCCTGTTGGAGTGTTGGCCTGAGGAGTAAGGTGGAGTTTTTCGCTGTGCATGTCAATGTTTGTTTGCGGGTGAGCGCTGATCGAACGTGCAGGGACAGGAAGTGCGTTCCGCGTATACCAGGCGACCTACTGAGAGAGCCATGTGGCGTGTGGTCGTAGGTGTATATGCTTGCCTGTATTACTGCGGCGTTTGTGGCGTTACGCTGACTGAATGCGCTTTCTGAGGTGACAGCGGAGTCTATTGTGTGTTAAACAATGATGCTTTTCTGCTTGGATGGGGGGGTGGACCCAGCACGAGTAGGCAACAGCCTGTAGGGTGGTTCGCTCCATGCGAGCAGAGGTTAGGCTGGTTCTGTGTTTGTA
>NW_024013039.1:0-755 GCF_000499745.2 Eimeria mitis | reverse complement strand
GTTCATGTGTTCAGGAAAGGCGTTGTGGGCTGCTTTTGGCAGAGAAGTGCACGCATTCTGCAAAAAAAAAAGGGGATATGAAGTGCTTTGGGGCTGTCTAGTTTTAGTAGTTCGCGGAGCGCTGGCCTTTCAATGACTGAGCTTGCGTAGCGGTTCTGCATGACAATTCGCCGCGTGCCAACTTTCCCTATCAGCTAGCATCAGCCACGCCTGTCTTGCAGCATTACGCCCGGGACAGCAAATCAAGGGCAGCGAATTTATGTATAGATCGTCCCGGTGAAGCTGAGGCGCAGTCAGGACTGATACTTGCATGCGGGTTCGTTTGGTTTAACGCCGGTGGGCGGACCGTTTGAAATACTTGAGCACTGTGCAATTCGATCTTGAAGCCAGCGTTTTTTGCGCACAGTTGTCATGTTGTCCGGTTGGAATAACCGAAATCCAATTTATTGAATGGCCTGACTGGACAAATGAAACATGCACCGCGATATTAGGCGCCCATGGCTCACTTAAGTCTAGCTGGCACGCCTTATGCCCTTGTCAAGTTCGTGTGTTGCTGAAAAAGAGGGGCAGGGATTATATCGGGCACGCAAGTGGGCCTGCAGGACGTGAGCGGTAGGTAAGTGCGTCTTGGGCCCAGTGCTTGTTACAGGCGGCGGTCATACGAGTGACACTTATTAACGGCATCCCAACTCTCCGCAAGCGTTGCGTGAACGAACTGTATGTGTCTAGCGTCGGTAGCTCTAGCTTTGTAGGGT
>NW_024013038.1:0-756 GCF_000499745.2 Eimeria mitis | reverse complement strand
CAGCTCTACCCAGCGAATGGAAGGAGCTGAGAAACCTGGCGCATCGTAAAACGCGGCAGCTAGCATCTATTAAGACAAAATTCGCCGGGGAGAAAAAACAGGAGGTAACCTAATGCAGCAGTAGAATGCCCAAGCGTTTTTGGGTGCACAAGAATGTGTGGTGAAACTATGTTAAGTGCTGCCTGATGTGACTGTTAAATAGGTCGCGGACTTTATGGTTGAGTGCAAGGCGCTCCAACAGAAAGTCCAAGATTTGTCGTCATCTGTAGACACTCCACTTACGGAGGGGAGGGAAGCGATGGCGGCCTTGGAGGAAGAAATTGCGGTGTTCAAAGCGAGAGCGGCCGACCTCAATAATGCCGAAAATTTGTTTTCACTTCCAGTAACTGCATTTACTATTTTGGATAAGCTTGAGGGGGACGTCAAACAGCAAGGGCAGATATTTGCTCTATTCGCTGATCACGATGCAATGGTCAAGGAATGGGCATCTCAACTATGGGCAAAGGTGGACTTCCAGGTGGGTGCGGCCAAAGGCAACCTCACTTGCTCTCCCGAATATGGAATCCGGCAAAGCGCTTCAGGGTGCCTAAAATGTAAATGCCGTATATACTAGGGCAGCTCATGGCCACCAGGGTGAAACCCTTATGCTGTGTGCATTTACTCAGGAGCTCCAAAAGGCAGCTGAGGAATTTAGGAAAAGACTTAAACAACTGGAAAAGTCTGGAGGCCCTCAAATCACTAGCTCCCCAGTAAGTA
>NW_024013037.1:0-756 GCF_000499745.2 Eimeria mitis | reverse complement strand
TTACCGAACCTGCTGGCGAGTCTGGGTAACTGTCCGACCCATGGGCTGCAGCGACCCCTCCAAATGATGGGTCGCTACTGCCCATGGAAACTGTAGAGCCAACTGGCTCTACAATTTCGTAATCCTGTACTATTTACATATATATAATTTCAGAATTCTACTTACTTTTATTGTTTGATATGCGTGACAAATCCTATACCTCAGGGCCCTGCTTCAGTATCTCGGCTACGAGGAACAGTGTGATACGGCACTACGGTCCGAGTGGCGGTCGGCCCGTGGGGGATTGTTTCTTGAGTATATAACGGTTTAACTCACTACCAAAGAATTAATATGTAAATATATTCGTCAGAAAATATACGTTTTCCTCCGCAAATCCTCCGGCAAGCCCGGGGGATCCCCCGTTGAACCCCTGGGGAACCGTGGATTGTCTTCCACGCAGCGTTAGGTGTAGTGCGCGTTGCCGCTATACATCCACTTAAGTCTCTGCTACGGGACTTCTAAATAAACTGATCATGATCTCCAAGTTCATAACGGAAAGAATTCAGACCAGTTTTTGAATAGTCGAGGGGAGCGTTCACCACGGCAAAGCTGGCGCTCCCTTGCAGCGATGCGTTAACCGCAAGGGGCTACGGCTACAGGCCCGTAAGCGTGTGTAACGCTTGCTCTCTGGCCTTAATCAAGGACCTATGCGAGCTGGAATGTAGGTAAAGACTTACAGCAAGAGTTTCTCAAAAGCAGCTGACATCCTTCCCCCTG
>NW_024013036.1:0-756 GCF_000499745.2 Eimeria mitis | reverse complement strand
GCGCCGACTGGTGTGTTGCCAGGATGCGTTGATTTCACCCCAGCATATGCCGTTGCCTCTGCGTGTTAGGGCGACACGCGCCTGCACGTAGCACCACCTTGCTCACTTCACAGCCGTGCTGCGAATAACAACGCATCCATGAGGACAGACCTGTCCTATGGTAGGCGTCGTGGGCCCCAAAGCCAAAGCCACTCGCGGTACAAGACCTGGAGCTCCGTGAAGGTATTCCCACATATCCGAAGTGCTCCTTGCTTAGCAAGCGCCCAAAGACAGCATTGCTGCACCGCCACCCCAACTAAACAGGCCCACAACAACTCACCGCCCGTCAATCCACGTTCCCCTTGCCGCTGCACATAGCTGGAAGAAACATATGTCGGCAAAGCACAGCTGCTTTGCTCGCCACCGCGGCATGCACCAGGAAAACGCAAATGAAGCAAAGAACGATGCTGCCAAAATGAACGGTCCTTAACGCCGCTGGCATGTAGCAGCGCACTGAAGAAGCATTGACAGCTTAAAGGCGCATGCGGTGTTATTAGGCGTTTGTGTCCACCGAGTGAATTGACTGTTTCGGAGCCAATCGGCTTGAAGGTGCATACCCCGCGCGTTCCCTATCCAACAATCATTCGATACAAAAACACATCCGTTCTTGCCTGACACAGTATCTACACGGTGATTGCGCTTGTCCCTTCAGTAGAGGCGGCTCACTTCCTGAATCGTTACAATAGCTGATATTTGAACATTGCGCCTTCCCGCATT
>NW_024013035.1:0-756 GCF_000499745.2 Eimeria mitis | reverse complement strand
ATATGTATATATATATATATATATATATATATGTATATAATATATGTTATATATATTATATATATGCAGATATATATAAAGAGGGATATATATAAGAAGATGAATGTAATGCTAAAACAAACGCTGCTTTATTTAATATAAAAATAAATATAAAATAAATAAATATATAATACACACAAAAAGATATATATATACATATATATATATATATATATATATATATATATGCATTATCTGTCTTAGTTAAAAAAAATGTATTATCATCTCCTCTTATCTGCTGTTGCATGCAAACCCTGCAGCAGCAGCAGCAGCAGCAACAGCAGCAGCAGCAACAGCAGCAACAGCAGCAGCGGCAGCAGCAACAGCAGCAGCAGCAGCAACAGCAGCAGCAGCAACAGCAGCAGCAGCATCCAGGCTTCAACGACCTGCTGCTGCGGTTTTTGCTTTTTCTGAGCTGCAGCTTGCAGCAGCAGCAGCAGCAGCAGCAGCAGCAACAGCAGCAGCAGCTGCAGCAGCAGCAGCAGCTGCAGCAGCAGCAACAGCAGCAGCAGCAGCAGCAGCAGTTGATGCTTCATATATTATTATAATTTATTTTAGTATTATAGCAACAAGTGTAGTTAAATATAAATTTTGTGTTTTTATTTTATTTTATATTAAAAATAAAATAAAATAAAATAAACGCAGAACAGGAAAATATATAATATTTATATTGCTGCATGTATATATATAATATATATATATATATATATATATATA
>NW_024013034.1:0-757 GCF_000499745.2 Eimeria mitis | reverse complement strand
CTGTTTGGTGTGATACAACCATACTCTGGTTTCGATTACGCCACCGAACATATATTGACGAGCCGCGCTCTTCTTCCCGACTGGCACATCACAAGCTCCTGCACTTACGGAAAGTGCACAGAAGGGCAACCCCATCACTCCGCCCAGAATATCCGCATTCTCGCTAGGCAAAACAACACTCGATCACAGCTCTAGAGATGGCGTCGCCACACTGAACGCGTAGACGCATGTCTGCAAAATACATAACCGTACGATGTTCCCACATCAAGCCTCCCTGACTCGTCTCCAAATACTCCGCACCCTCGCATTTAGTCAAAAGCCTGGTGGTGAACCATGAACAACATAGCCCATGTAGGCATAATACCAACTGCAGGACAATGCAGCGGGTTGCATAGGCCGTCGTGAGAGAAGAACTAGCGTCCGTTGCGCGTTTGTCCCTGCCTACTCCGGTACAGTATGAGTGTGATGTGTCCTTGACGAGCTTCGCCAAAGCCGGACGGAATTGAGTGGCACTCATGAACCCACCTGCACCCAACACCAAAGCGCTTGAACAGTCTTGCCGAGTTAAAGAGACTAACGTGCGCTACGGGTTCAACACTCATACCTCGACCACATACACAAATATTCGCGCGAAACATATGATCCTCACGGATTGGCCAGCTGCCATGACACACGGAAAAACAAGTATATATCGTACACGCTGCCAGTCGAGATGGACATGATTGTTTGAGTAACTCGAGTGTTTTACAGGATAGAT
>NW_024013033.1:0-757 GCF_000499745.2 Eimeria mitis | reverse complement strand
TGTTCACTCCTTTGCAATTCAGGTGCGTGGGCTTAAGACATGTACGTGCTTGCTTTTGCCTTGCGTGTGTTCATGAATACGTTGTCTCCGCGTCTGCGTGGCTTGGTGTTTGCCTAACATCGTGATTTGTGCTTGATTCCGATTTGACGTGTGATGTTGCCTTGCGTCTTGATCTGGAGATTTTGGGTTCACTTGACCATTTGTACTATATTGTCCATGTTGTCGCTGTTGCCTCATTTAGGGAGAGGTTCATGGATTGGCGGTGTCACGCTGCCCAGATTGACACACAATGGCAGGAAGATATATGAATCGCATCGAAATCTGAGTTCGTGCCATTCAAATATAGTGTTAATTGGAATGTGCACAATAGCCCCTCGTTAAAATGTTTCTCGCGTACGTGCAATATCTGCAGGACGGCGACCCCGCGTAGGTGGACTGCCCCATGGACACAATACAGTGTGATAAATTCTTCGGTGTTTCTTCAAACAACAGACGTAACTGAACGAAAAGTGCCAGCATAAATCGTGCGAATATGACTGATGCTAGCTGCTGAAGAGCGAAGGCCTTCATGGCCGCACTACAGCTGGCACGGGCAAACGGTTCATTGGGTAGCTATTGGAGTTGAATGACCGCGCGACCATCCATGCACTCAGCGTGGAGCTTGTTGCGCACTTCGCATATCAGTGCGCAACACTTCACTTGGGTCCGCGCAGCTTGTGCGTCCTCAATGAAAATCCGCACGGCAAGTACGGGAAGC
>NW_024013032.1:0-757 GCF_000499745.2 Eimeria mitis | reverse complement strand
AGCATGCGTGCCGTGAGCAAGTTTTTGTTGCCTATAGATGCGCACAATGGACACTGCCTGGCGGTTGGATATTGGTGGTTTTCGATGGGCGAATATTCGGCGCCGTCCTTGCACATGCATATCTAGCAGCGAACTTCTGTGGCGTTGCCTTGATTTAGGAGCGGGTGCGTCGTGGCTGGGATGTCTGTAGAGATGTTGACCGGCACGAAGCTGTGTGTTTAGCATGGGTTCGGTGCCAAGCATGGCATTCTGCGATTGGATGCAAGCATCCGCGCTGCCAGTAATTATTGCTAGCGCGTTCTTGCAGGTGTTAGGCATATGCATCAGGTTGGAGTTGGTTTTGGGTAGTATTCGAGATGCTTGAGGCTTTCACCTTCTTTCTGCATACTCGTCCCCCGGCTGCCTTCTGTGGCATGATCGAATTACAGAAGCAGGTGTGTTGTCGCTGACAAGCCTGCAGCCTTCGCTGCGATGGGATGCATATGGCTCTTCAGGGTTGCACATGGCTGTAATTAGGTCTGTCTTGAGGAAATACTGGTAGGGCCTACCTGCATAGTTTGGCCATTGGCTAGGCGTTGGACCTAGGTGATGTGCATCCCTGAAGACGCATATGCATGTCCCCACAACAAAGGCTGCAGGCCGCTGTAGGAGACTCGCGTTTGGCGCTCACGTTTATTCAGCAACTAGCACTCCCAACACCATTTTGACTTCGCAGGAGGTGCGTTCCAAGCAAGATATTTATTGATATGCTGGCCGA
>NW_024013031.1:0-758 GCF_000499745.2 Eimeria mitis | reverse complement strand
GAGGTGCGTATATCAGTTGATCACGTAATCAGCGTGAGGAAAACAATCCTGAACGAGTGGGTTTGTGGTAGGGTGACGGTGAGCAGTGCAGTTGGTGACAGAGAGTGAGCGTGATTGCTCGTTCATTCTATTTTTTGCCTCGATATGTGAGTGCCCAATACGGCAGTTATTTTCAGTTCAACGTCGGTTGCAGAGCTGTGGAGACATCTTAAGTTTGTCGCCTCATATTCTATAGATATCCACATGAAAAGGCAAACTTGTGTGCTTCCTTCTTGGGTGAAACAGGTGCATGCATGGTTAAACATGTTAATGAAGCACAGGGATATTGAGGCTTACTCGATGTCATCTACAGGGTAAGCTGTATGGTGTTGGTCGGGAACGAACAGTTACAGTTGGTGAGATACTGGTTCCAGACCAAGCGTCAAAGTGTGCGTTAGGTTGATGTTGAGTACGATGCCAGGCTTGGTCTTGTGAAGTGGGCCCAGAAATACAGCAGGACCCTTCTCGTGGTCTGTGTCTGCCGCGTGTTTCGTTCGTTGCCTTAAGGGACAGCAACAACGCTCTGTATGTGGGGATACGTGTGCGCACTGCAGGACAGGTTTTGCGATTGCGAGGTTTCCTTAAGCCGCTACAGCCAAGCTACGAGGTGCGAGCACAAATCATGCAGGTCCCGAATATGAATGTTTGTGCTATTGGAAAGGTGAACGTTTCTGCAAGATATCTTTAGCTGGACGGAGACTAGAATTTCTCTGAGACCT
>NW_024013030.1:0-758 GCF_000499745.2 Eimeria mitis | reverse complement strand
TATATATATATATATATATATATATATATATATATATATATATATGCGTACTTTCATGCTGTTTGTTTGTATGGACTCGTTTGATATATACATGCAATGTATGGTGAATGTATAAATATGTTTATTATATATTTGCATTCGTATTTTTTGGTTGTATGTATAAACGCGTTTATTTTGTGGGTTCGCGCGGAGACAAAACAGTGAATTTGTACTGAAGACTGCTGACAGAATGATTAAAAAAAATATTGTGATTGAATACTCAGTAGCACCAAATGGAGAACGAGTACGACTAGACCCGCTGTACATACAGCTAGTGTGTTCGCGTGATACTGGCGTATATACACCCTAGCATGCATGCATGCATGCATGCAAGTAGCTGCACGCATTTAGAGATGAAAGCATGCATTTGCATGCATTTATAGGGCGGAGATGATGTTTGTATATGAGTCTGCATTTCTGTCATTCTCCTCGTCTCCCGTCTTTTTCACGTGTGTATTTCTTGTTTGTTTTGCGGTGTACAGACACCTCAGCGGTTTATTTTTCTTTTTTGTTCCGCTGTGATTTGCTTTGTGTTCGTTGTTTTTTACTTTTGTTTATTTGCCTTAAGGAGACAGAAGAGACGAAGACGTCTGCTCTCAAAGGCCCTCCAGCTCCAAATCGAAACAGCATCCTCCCTTTATACAAATAATATAAATATAAATATAAATGTAAATATAAATATATATACATATATATATATATACATATATATATATATA
>NW_024013029.1:0-758 GCF_000499745.2 Eimeria mitis | reverse complement strand
CACTGGAGGTAGAAGGCAACTTTTTTCCTCAACTCTATCAGGTCAGATGATTCTACCAACCTACACCAACACATTAAACGGCACACAAGCACCGGTAAACTGTACGTTACGCCGATCAAATACACAAAAGGTTATTTTGGAGATGCTTGCATTGCGATACAGAAAATGTTTGGGTGTGCACACGTCATGGTCATTTGGTGGACTCCTTGTACTGATTGTCTGCTCGGTGTATGTGCGTATTTCACGTAGAGATCCACGCACGAGCAAAAATAGATGTGCACGTGTACGCATGCATCTATGCAACACAGACGTAAGAAACAAAAACCCGAACACGAAGTCGCCCGTGTTCAGTTGAAACTGCACGTACACCGCGATCCTCGGAACAGCGTTATGTATGTCTGTACTTTCTTCCCAGACGATCCAATTTACTGAACCGTCCCCTTGTTTTTGTTGAGTACAAATTAGGAGAGATGTGCGCGAAGTAGAACTCAACGAATTACGTTGGTTATGTACTTCAGCAACCAGAGCCTTTAGGCAGACGGCAGCTTCCTTCGGTCCTCGGAAGCACACGGTTGTAACGCTGCAAATCGGAAGGGCAGAAAACGCAAGTGGCATGACTTACACACGCAGTCAACTTTGCCGAAGGGGAGGTCCAACGCAACACTCCTCACAAATGCAGTCAACTGAAGATGTAAAGGAGGAGGACTGAATGTTGCACGTAACGGCCCTAGTGCAGACTGCATATTTACACATCCAAA
>NW_024013028.1:0-758 GCF_000499745.2 Eimeria mitis | reverse complement strand
GCCAGGGTTGCATCGTCGACACGACCAGCCCCCGTGGGCGCAGCTTCAGGGCACCCCATGCTTGGTTCGTCGTAAGGCAACATTTCCTTATTTAGTTTCCTTCAAATTTCACTTTCTAACTTCACCTTGACTGCATCTATTCCGCGCCATATGGCCGGTGAAGGCCATTTCTGCGAAGCATTGTAGTGCTGCTGCCTGCGGGTCTCTTCCGGTTCGCACACTGGATCGCTGCCACTGTAATTAGTCTCTTCGGCTGTGCATAATTATATATATCAATACATGGAAAAATGCATCCATACAATAATATATACATATATGCCTCTGCAGAGCAGCAAATGCAGCACTTAGCGGCTCCGACGCGTAAACTGAAGGACAAAAAGAAGTGCAACGGCTAAGCACAACAATTGAAGGACACACCAGCTTATTCTTTCGAACGAATTGCTGCATATTCCTTAAATATAACATGCTATAATTCACTCGAAGGAATAAGCGAACAAGAAACGTTGCGGGGGCAACTATATTGCTGGGGCAAGTTCGGCTAACCCAGTGCAGTTATATATATATATAATTAATCCTGCTGCACATTATTGTTATATATATGTCTACATTTTTGTATACCTATATTCCTATGTATAAACTGAAATATACGTATGACTGCTTGCATGTAAATGAAAACTATATGCGTGACTGTATATATAGTTACTTCAGTATTATTATACAATTGTATGTGCAGATGTTGCAAATACTGCTGCATTGCT
>NW_024013027.1:0-758 GCF_000499745.2 Eimeria mitis | reverse complement strand
ATTGCGTAGCCTTGTGCCGATATGCGTACGCTGCTGGGCGAATGCAGCTCGTGCGTTGGTCACTTTCAGCTGTGGGCGCCACGGAGTGTAGTCTCGCTGGTACGACCACGCCTAGAATTGAGTTGAGCCGGACCGAGGAGAGGAGGGCTTGCTTTTGTAGGTGCGGACCTACTCTGTTCTCGTTTTACCCCGGAGACTTGGGATTACTGGGCGAGCATAACGCGGCTTGGCATTTCGAATTTGACCGTAAAAGGTGAGCGCGTTGCTGGTCTATGAGCTTTGGCCATTTCATTTGGCGTACAGTGCTACAGTTGTTTTCCATTTTGGAAAGGTTTTCTGCTTAGATGTACTGCAAGGCACGGCTCCATTCATGCATGCTGCAAGGATACACGCGCGCTTAGGAGCCAACGGTGTTTGACTGTTTGAGTTGCAGTGGGCATGCATCGAATTTGCGGAACTGGAAGTCGCATGCATGTTGCTGTGGGCCTTCTAGCACCCAGCGCATACTGTTGTATGACTTGCTTTGCCGTGCTGGTGGGAGGTCACAGAACCAGCGCAGCACGTCAAAACGTGCCGGGTTGTGTGCGTGTTGTGCTGGCACTTTTTCAAGGCAGAGAAACTTTGGTAGGGAGCGTCAAAGCGGAACGACTAGTCTACTGGCTTTTCTGCGTTTGCGTTCGTTCGCACTGGTGGCATCGGCGTTGAGCGCAGATGTTGCATGTTGGTTTGGCATGAACTAATGGAGGGATTTTCCGGCG
>NW_024013025.1:0-759 GCF_000499745.2 Eimeria mitis | reverse complement strand
TTTAATTGTATTTCTTCTTCTCTTTTCGGGTGTACGTACACCTATCCAAAAGAGAACAAGAGCCGCAGGAACTCGCCAACAGCTGAAAGGAGAACAGGGAGAGGTGAAAGAGACAAAACTGCTGCTGCTGCTTCATTCGCTGCAGCAGGTGCTGCTGCGCCTGCTGCACACGACAGCAACAGCACGGCAGCGTGTGTGGAGTCTGCTGCTGGCAGCCGACCTGAAGCAACAGCAGCAGCAGCAGCAGCAGCAGCAAGTGCTGCTGCTGCTGCTGAGGTTGCTGCTGCTTATGGGAGCTGGTGTACAGTATTCTGGGCCACAGCGAGGATCCTCAAAGCCTCGTGCGCCTCAGTGCAGCAGCAGCAGCAGCTTGCACGGGAGCTGCTGCTGCCTCTGGTGGGTGGTATTGCTGCTGCAGCAGCAGCAGATGTATCACAGGTTGCTGAGGGCCTCCGTCTGCTGCTGCTGCTTGAAATGAAGGCAGCAGCAAGTGCTGCATGCTGGAGTGAAGATAACTGGGAAGAACGGAAGCAGCCGTTGCTGCTGCGCCAGCAACTCCTAGATGTTGAACTGCTGCAGCAGGTGCTGCATGCAATCGCCAGCTACTTTATGCAGCATCATATACAGTTTAATCAGCTGGAAGTGCTGACTGTGTTGCGGCTATTTGTACAGCTGGATCTGCTGCAGCATCTAAACACAAGCGCAGTGCCCCGGGGCCCTGAAAGCAACCGGAAAGCTGAAACTGAAACTGAAACTGAA
>NW_024013024.1:0-759 GCF_000499745.2 Eimeria mitis | reverse complement strand
TGTGAAGCGCCTCCACAGACTGGATAGTAGCTGAACCCAGCGTCACATCCCTAATATGCATCCAGGGCACATGGACTCTGGAGTCATCACTCTAGCCTTTTTCGGTGGCGCATTGAACCAGCAAGCTTCCTCCTACATTCCTGCCGAAGCGTGGGTGTCGGCGCAACTACATATATTCATGCATGCCTCATGAATATATATAGGCTAAAATTCGAACAGCGTGACCACATAACAAGTATCTGGGGTTTGAATGCTGCACTTACAGCCTACGTTCACTGGGTGACTAGCCTCAGTCCTGTTTCCCTCCTGAAAAGTAAAGCCACATCAACAACAGGCTCTCAGCCTACAGACGCCATTCAAATGTCAAACCTCATACCGCACGTTAGAGATGGGTGTATAGGCTGCTATCTGGAGGAATTAGCAGCATGGAAAAGTGCAGCAGATTTCGCTCCAGGTTGCACAGCCTCTGTGGCCCTACCAAGATATCCTGTAACTGCAAATCAAAGTCATCAGCCTTCAGCTCGTTCCTCACCTTGGCTCTTGGTCGCGATGATTCTGCAGAATCCACACTGTCGCCCCTAATGCCCAAACTCCCTTCAAGTTCACGCTGCAGCGCACTGTCGCCGTGTCGTTGCCGTTTACGCGCCTCCCGCAGGGTTACATCTGCTTCATCTATACTGTCGCTGTCATGCGAAGTTTCATGCGTTGAAGTTTCACTGTCTAGGTGGTCTAGCCCTTCTTCATCAACCCTTGTGAACC
>NW_024013023.1:0-759 GCF_000499745.2 Eimeria mitis | reverse complement strand
GTCGGGAACATTCCTGTGCCATGAAGAGCACATTGCGGTTATGCGGATATTCACAGGGATATTCTCTGGGTGAGCTGATTCTGAACATGACTGGGCGCGATCCGCGTTTTGACTCGTTGAAGCCCGCAGTGACTGCAGGATTGGAGCTGCCATTTGTGGAGCAGCAGATGCGTTCCCACTTCGAGCGCCAACTGGCCCGCGGAGCAATTGAAGTTACGGTCGTAGGGGACATCGACCCGGCGCATGTTGCAAGGCTGGCAGCGACGTACATAGGCACGATTGGGCATCCAAACACGAGCAGAGGACTCCTGGAGGGGGTTTTCCCCGTGTCACCCGGCCAGCGGCCCCTGCAATCTCCCTACTACCACCTCCAGGAGACCTCAACGGGCGCGATGACGCAAGATTGGAATCCATCATCTGATACAGCGGAAGCGCCTTCGGCTGGCCATTGGACAAAAACCTGGGGGAGGCGGCTGCATGCCTACGTGCGGGACAGCGAGGCGCGAGCTGTGGTGCACATTGGAGGTTTTGCGTGTAATCGTTGGGGCAGGAACCCCAACGGCTCGTGGTTATGGGACCATATGGAGGCCCTACAGCGCAGGGACGATGCTATTGCTGACCAAATAGAGGGTAAAACAGCCGAAACGGAGCAGTACGGGACAGTCAGTGAGCATCGAAAACACCCAGCATTCCCTCGAGTGGCCCTGTGGATTCTGCAAGAGCTCGTTACTAAGCGCCTTTTCTCGATTTTGCGAGAAG
>NW_024013022.1:0-759 GCF_000499745.2 Eimeria mitis | reverse complement strand
TGTCTCTGTTTCAGGCCCCCTCTTATAAATTTTTATTAAGTTTTCTCTGTCTCCTTAATCCTGCTACTGGAGACGCAGTATCTGATTTGTTGGCAGTAGAAGTAGCCAGGTGTAAATTGGGTTTATCTATGGAGGGGTGGTTGAGTCTTTATGATGATTTTCCTTCTATAACAGACAAAGTAAGAATATAATTAATATATTTTTATTTATTTTATAATTATTATAATATTTGTCTCCTTATTCGTCTTTGTTTCTCTTTTTCATTCTTTTTCTGTCTCTTTATCTATCTTTTTCTGTTTTTTTTTGTCTATGGAGGGGTGGTTGAGTCTTTATGATGATTTTCCTTCTATAACAGACAAAGTAAGAATATAATTAATATATTTTTATTTATTTTATAATTGTTTTTATATTTGTCTCTTTGTTTGTCTTTGTTTCTCTTTTTCATTCTTTTTCTGTCTCTTTATTTTTTTTTTTTGTATATATATATATACATATGTTCCCTCTATAACAGATAAAGTAAAAATATATTTAATATATTATAATATACTATTTGTCTCTTTATTTGTCTCTTTGTTTGTCTCCTTATTTGTCTCTTTATTTGTCTCTTTATTTGTCTCTTTCTTTGTCTCCTTATTTGTCTCTTTATTTGTCTCTTTATTTGTCTCTTTGTTTGTCTTTGTTTCTCTTCTTCATTCTTTTTCTGTCTCTATATCTATTTTTTTCTGTTTATATATATATATATATATATATATATATATA
>NW_024013019.1:0-759 GCF_000499745.2 Eimeria mitis | reverse complement strand
ACAGCGTCTTAATAATCACTGACCGAGGGTACTGTTGTATGTCAACTTCTTGCTCCTCAAACGGTACGTAACCATCAGGCGTCCAGGTCCATGCCAACTGCTCTGCAGGCAAAACGTCACAAACACACTTATTCATGGGACTCCAATGTGAAGCATGGAAGGCCATGAAAGCTGGAATGATCCTTCATTCAGGGTCGTATTGCAACATGTGAATGTCTCAAGAAAATGAAAAATCCTGAGAACAAAAAAAAGGTGCGTTTAAGCTATCCGCACTCCCTTTGTGGGCCCCAAAGGTCAAATGAAGGCGCCGAGTACAGCAACGCCCATTTGCCCTTCAATGGACCGATCGACAGTCCACGCACACCACTGTGCACTGTGGTTGCCGAATTAACGATAGAAACGGAAAGTGTTTCGGCATTGAAAAAATGCGAGGTTGAGCGCATCACGCTTTGCAGATCTTCGGAGATCCTGGTGCCAATTGTCCTCAGAAAGTGCTGCGTTTTTGGGGCACATGCTCGCCAGTTGGGAGATCAGGACACAGAGATAGACCTAGCGGCCTGGATGATTAGATACCAAATTGGACACGCATTTGAGATTTTACTGGGGTCTTTCGACGTACGCCCTTGAGTGCATTTGCTGTCACCTCTGTTGAGCAGAGCTTTGGCTTGGGAAGCATTCGGGCAGGTTCGTGGACAGAATTACCATCTAATGAGCAATCGCGCAGACAGACAACTTAACATCCAAGGTGCACATTTGCTC
>NW_024013018.1:0-11660 GCF_000499745.2 Eimeria mitis | reverse complement strand
AGAAACAGGTGTCTGCTTTGGCGAGATTATTAAAGCTGCTTGGGGTTGGGAGCAAGCACAATTCATGACTGCATCACTGGTCCTGTCTCGTCCGCCTTTGACAGATCACGGTTAAGTATCCACAACACTCTGAAATATTGGGAAGCAACAGACGAACATTAGGCTCTTAGTCTGCACGCCTGTGATGTTCCAGCCACGCGTTACATTGTCAACTGCCTGTTGTCTCTCAACAGAGATGGATTCGACACGAACAGCTAAAGTAGCTAGCTGCAACTGTGTGGAATTGGCAAGGCACGTGTGCACCGTTTTGCGTGTCGTGGTTAAAATCGGCTGCCTGCTGATAGCAGTATAGGCAGCATTTGACAAAAAGACCTACACGTATGAGCATCCAGGGTTATGTCTGTGTGCGTGGGTCGACGGCTGTTGTTTGAGGAAGCCTTTTCTTTCGCTGGAATCGCATGCTTGTTCGGAAAATAACTATGCCGTTAGGAACGTGCTCACCTACATGGCGCGTTTATCGGTCCAGCTGCATATCTGGTTGCACTGGAGCAGGCATGGGTGCATATATGCAGGCGTGCAAATTCATGAATTTGGCGCAGAAGTGCAAGACCGTTGCGGTAGCTCCTACAGCTGACTATTCGGGCTCTGCTATATGGGTGTGTGAGGCGGAGTCTGGCATGACAAGCAATTTCAGTGAACCAGTAGGCGGCACTTGTGCAGCGCAGTATACAGTAGGATGCAGCTGCGACTGGACGGTGATTTGAGTCAAACTCTAAGGAACGTTGATAGCCAGCCAGGATATGTGTGGTGGTAGTTGTTTTGCGAAGAATAAGGATAGTTACGGGTGGACCGCGGCAGCGGTGGGGCCCAACACGCATTGTGTAAATACTCGTGGCACGTGCGTCAGAGGCACGGAAGCCCGTTGTTTGTTGTGTCGCTGTTGAGTACAACGAAGTATATGGTACCTGTAGCGCAGGGGTGCAGGTTTTTTGGCGAGGCTCGTGAGGCTGTTATATTTCAGAGTAGGTACAATGTATGATTGTGTCACGGATGCGTTTGTCCGAGTTTGGCATATTACGGCAGAGTGTCCACAGCATTCCCCCATAGCAGGCAAAAACAAACAAGGAGCAAGCTCACGGGCTGTCGTGTTCGAGGCATGTCATGAACAACTTCGGTTCTCTTTGGGCTTCCAAGAAGAGGCAAATCGACAAGGCATGCATCGCTAGTCACCAGCGGCAATGTTATGTGTTTTGTAATAGGTTTCTGGTTGGTTCGGCTGCCGTGGCTGAAATGACCTTCATCCACTGGTACGGCTATAAGCAGCTTGCCGCGGAGAGCCAGGGGACCTGCATAATTGGGCAGCGTAGCGCCATGCAGGTTGTCTGCTCGCATCAAAGGCAGGGATGTTCCCTCGCATTCTCTATTTTTTTGTTTGGGTCGGCTTCTGCAGAGCTATTCCGCCAGACGGACAGTCATCTGCGCGGCGCAGTTATGGATATTGTTACTTTTCAGCTTGTACGAGGTTGTTGCATAAGTGCAAGTGTGCAGATGTATGAAAGCTGGTGTGTGAGAGTAGGTGGATGCTGGTTTTTCTTTGAAGCGTTTTCTTAATTATCTACTGAAGTGTTGTTTTGGTGCTGCAATATGCGTTCGCAATACAGCGTGTGCCACAACGACCGGTCTTAGCGACTGGCTGAGGCAGTATATGAGCAAGGCAATACTCTGTCCACTCTGTCCAGGTAAAACCGAATGCGCATGGATTTGCCTCCCAGGTTTAGTAATGCTGCTTGTCATTTCATCTATTCATGATTGTAGTTGTTCAGCGGAGGAGAGGAATAGCAACGAGCGGGCCACGGCAGTGTTTGTGGCTACCGTGATTTGTACAAATACTCACGGAGATCGCACGAAGACACGGGACACGTGGATCGTTGTGTAGCTGTTGGGTAGAAGATATTGCGGTGAGTTAAAGTTCAGGCGAACGATTCTGGTGTATTGATATTACACCAGCTGCTTTTTGTTCACTGTAGGTGCAATAGGTGCATGTGCCGTTCATATTCTTCCGCGGTAGCCTTCCCGCGATAGCGTAGCGGTAACACCTTCACATAATTATCATAGGCAAATGTGGTACATACGGCCTTGATCAGCCATCCTAATATATCTGCGCTGCTGCGAATATCTACGATTTTGACGAGGCGGGACTCAACAAGGCACCGCTTGTAGCGAGATGCACATTCCTACAGTTGGTATCGAGCTCGCAATTGTTTCGCATCTCCTGGTTGAAATCAGCTCCAGCTACCGATTCCAGCATGCGCGGGAGCCAGGGGACCTAACTGCTTCTGCATTTGGGGATTATGCAAGTCGCGTGAAAGTGTCTACGGCCACCTTGCGGCGAAGCCTTCTCTTGCCTACGGTGGCTCGCGTTTTTGGACAGGACGTAGGCTCATAATTGAGGTCTTATCGGAATCGAGGGGGAGTGCGTTATGAGATTTTTTCAGAGCGGCAGACATGCATGCACACGTAAACCGTGTGCGGGTGTACAGCGGCATTGTGGCGAAGCCTTTTCTTGCCTAGGATGGCGCGCTGTTTTCGACAGGACGTATGCGCATGGAGGCTGCCTTATATGATGCTCAGGCTCTCCGTCGCCAGACTTGGATGTACGCGTGAATCGTGTGTGGGAATTGGTGGCCGTACTGTGGCGAACCCTTCTCTCGCATATGATGGCGCGCTGTTTTGGACAGGACGTATGTGCATGGAGACAGTCTTATCTGCTGTGAGAGGGAGCGCGTTTTAAGACTTTTTCACGAAGGCACACATGCATGTACACGTGCATCGTGTGCGCGGGTGTACGGCAGCAGTGCGGCGATTTTTTGCTTGCTCATGGTGGCGGGCTGTTTTGGCCAGGAAGTATGCTCATGGATGCTGTCTTATGTGCTGTGACAGGGAATGCGTTTTGAGACCTACTCAGGCTCTCTGACGCCAGACATGGAGTTACAGGTGCATGCGTGACAACGCGTGGACTTGCAGTGTGAAAGGAGAGGGAGCTTGTGTTGTTTTAACCGTGCACTGCTTTGCTAATTACGTTCGCTAATCTCATATGCTGTTGGACAAGCAAGTCGGACACTACAAGCAGTCTCACCTATTTGGTGATCCAATATATGTGGAATGCAGCTAGTGGTGGCGATTTGCACCGATGGTTTAGTAGTATTTGCTGCCATTTTGGGATGCTTCGAACATGTCTTGAGCATTTTCGATTACTGGTGAGCTTCTAACAAACATGGATTGGACAAGAAGGCCTCATTCAGCCAATTTATCGATTTTCATTTAGCATTGCGTTTATGGTGGACTTTCGCCCCATGGTTGAAAGGCTCTTCGTCTTCTGCCAGGCGTATTTTGGGCAGCTGCGAGTGGATCTACCTGCGTGCGCATCGTGGGGTTCTGGCTTGCGTGCACAGGTTTGTATTTCCGGTGTGGTGAAGCGTTGCTTCGTGTTGCTATCGCTCGATGTTTTGGCAAGACCGTATGCATACAATTCGCTAACCGCAATCAGGAAATGATGATCACAGAGGGAGTTAGTAGCACGTCTGAAGCATCCGAAGCAATTTTCCTTCTTGGCGCGGTTCTGGATAGTGATGCATTCCAGCCTGTATGCGACCAGAAATGGATGCATGCGCGAATGTTTGGAGAAATACGCATTTGTGTTTTAGTGGGAGCTTATTTTGCCTTGGTCGTTGTCGACCTTGGTATCTTCTGCGGCGGGGTGTTCTGGCGATGCAATAGGCGGTTCCGTGACATCATGTGACGTTACTAACAGCATCTGTAGACTGGAAAGGGAGTATTTGTGCAGCGGAATACGTGATAGAAGGCGGGAGCAACTACGAGTTGATTTGCCTCAAAGGCGTACTAGCATTGTTCTATCCGCTCGCCCACAGAAGATGGTATTTGTGGAGAGCCAACAGAAGGCCACTGCGGCTGTGTAAATGCGCATGGAGCTTCCGCAAGAAAGACGAGAACTGCAGCTCATTGTGTAGTTACGGGGTAACAGAATCGGTAGGACAGGCTGGCTTTTCTGGCAAGGAGATATTCGTGAAGCTGTTTTGTGACCGGAGTAGGCCCAGCTGATGATTTTGTCACTCACTGTTTTTCGGCCGAGTTTAGCATATCACGGAGAAGTGCCTATGAGGCTCCAGCATTTTAGGGAGAAGCAAGCGACAAGCAGGCTCTCGGTCTGCACGCAAGTCCTTAACGGTTTTAATTGCAGGCGGGCTCCCCTCAATGAAGGATTCGAGGAGTGCACCGCATGCAAAAAGCGCACTGTGTGGCGCTTCACATGATGTTTGCGCTTTGGTTCGATGCCGCAGGTTACGGCGATTCAGTGTGCCGATAGGCGTATACCCAGTATTCGGCGAGACGCTAATAGGCTTGCATGTTTGCGCATGGAGGTATATTAGGCGGTATACGTCTGGAAACCGACAGCAGCTATGCGGCGAAGGCCTTTCCGGAGTTTCGGTCACGGGTTGTGTTGCACAGGGCCTATTCCGGTAGAAGGAAGCGCATCTGCAAGGGGAAAGTTTGGGCCTTGTTATGTTCGAGCTTGTATGAGAAGAGACATGGATGTATACATGCATGCGTTCAGATTTAAGGAGTTGCGGTGCAGAAGAATTCGGAACTGGTTGTTCGTTAGGTTTTTTTGTCTTTGGTGTGTGCTTTGGCGTGGCCATCTGGAACCGTGATAGGAAGATATTCTTTTTCGAGATTGACTTTGCGAAAGATTCCAGTGACTGGCTATCGCAGCATAGGTACCGTGTAAGCAGATGTGTGCCAACCATTTAGTAGTAATGACCCCCGGTTCGCGTAGGGCATTTTTTCCGGAGAATCGGAATTGGTACGAGCGCGCCAAAGCAGAGAACATGGCAAACACGGATTGTATAAAAGCTCATGATCCTAGCGCGGAGTACTTGGCGCATTATGTAGCTGATCGGCAACGGAAGATACGCGGAACCGCTAACGCTTGCCTGTGCTTCTGGTTTGGCGAAATTATCCAAGTTTCTTTGCGTTCGGAGCCGTTCCAATATATGAATGCATCACTGGTACGCGTTCCAGGTAAGCTTGCCGAGCGCGAGTGTTGGTAGCGCCTTTCTATGATCTTCAAAAGTGAGCACGATACATCTCACCTTGCTCACAATCATGTTATTTTCTTTTCGATATCCACGGAATGGGGGCTCGACGAGAACACCTCATGCAGCGAGCTGCATTATGCTGCGGTAGGTAATGCTCTTGCGCTTCTTCCCCGTGACGTTGTCAAATTCATTTCTGTCTGCCAGCAGGAGTATAGGACGTATTGGGCGGAGAGCTCTGTGGCCTGGATGTGTGAGCATCGTGGGCATCGAGCGCGCGGGTATACGATCCCAGCGTGGTGATGCTTTTTCCTGCCAATGGTTGCTTGCTTGTTTGGTCAGGAAGTACGCTTTTAAAACTGGAGTCATCCGCTTGGCGACGGAATGCGTCCTGACAATTCCTCATTCTGTCTGATGGAAGACATTGATACATGTGTAGATGCGTACTGAGTTTTTCAGTGATTTTTGACAAGAAAGGGGGGCTCTTGCAGCTGCAGCCGTGCTGGTAACTGATAGGGCAGGGTGTTTTGGCGCTGCAAATGGTTTTGCGAGTGGGATTCTGGAATTGCAAACGAGATCAGTGACTGTTGGCGCAGGTTGCGTGCAGCACAATACTCAGCAGGCGGCGTCACTGACTGGGAAATGATCTGTATCAAACGGTTAGTAATATTGACGGCCACTTCGGTTATGCATGGTGGTAGTTTACTGGGAGCTTATCTGTATCGAATGTTTAATAATATTGACGGCCACTTCCTTTATGCATGATGGTAGTTGTGTTGGGGAAACGGGAATAGCGAAGAACGGGCCATGGCCGACGGCGAGGCTAGCGCGAATTGCCTAACAACGCATGAAGCTTGCACGAAAAACGCGGAACCTGTATCGAATTGTGTAGCGTTTCGGCAACTCAAATCCGGCGGAACATGTAGTGTTGGCAGATGTCTCTAGAACGTCGAGATGCGCGAAGCTGCTTCGGGTTGGGAGCAGCTGGAGACCGAGAAGCAAGCTGTCAGTATGCTCATGCTTGATACGTCAGACGAGTCTTGAATATATTCTATCGCCCTTGCTCTCGCAACAATAGGGGGTTGAAAAAGCACGCCACATGCTGCCAACTACGTTGGTAAGCACTTGGCATGGCTTATCCTCCTCAAAGTCAGTTCTGTCTGCTGAATGAAGCATACAAGGTATTTGGCGGGGACCTGAGAGACTTGTCTGTTTGGGCGCTGTGAAGCTACGCAGTTCATGTGGGAGGTCTACCGCCACAGTGTAGAAAATCTTTCTGAGGCCTTGCAATCACGTGCTGGCCTTCTCTGGAGGTGTGCCTTGCAAAGAAAAGTTATCCCGTCGGCACGGCTACGGGTACTATTACGTGCCAGCGGGTACGAGGGGAGGCATAGATGCATATATGCACTTATGCAGGTGTTTCGAGTTGCAGCGTTAGAAGAAACAGAACTCATTTTGCTTGAACCACGCGATGCTTTGGTATCTAGTGGGCGGAATGTTCTGACATTGCAATATGGGTTTTCGAGTGGTACTCTTGGATTGCAAACAATCTCAGTGGGTTGAGGATGCAGCGTATGCAGAGCTTAACACGGCAACGGAGGGTACAGCTGCAAGAGAGTGATTTGTGTCAAACGTTAAGTAGTCCTTCCGGCCAGATAGGTTGTGCATGATGGAAAATCTGGTTAGCAGAGAAGCGGGGTAGAGATGTGCGGGCCGCGGCTGCTGACGTGGCCAACACCAGTGGTGCAAGTAGTCATGAGGCCTTCACGGAGCATACAGGGATCGTAACGCCATTAGGGTAGCCCAACACTGTAGTGCAGCCGGATGCTTCTGTTGTGGCGAGATTTATGGAAGTGCGTTGGCTTTGGTTCATGTGGAGCTTGGGGTTGTCCCACCAACTGTGTTTCGTCCGAGTTTGGTATTTTACGGTTACGTGTCCATAGCACTCCGACATAGTAGGCAGAAGCAAACTCGAAGCGTTCCTCCGGTCAGCATGAGCATGATAGTTCAAACACACCTTGAACATTCTCGATTGCCATTCCCCCACCTAGAATGATTCATCTGGCAAACTCCATGCAGCCAATCACACCCCTGTGAAATTGCTACTGGGTTTGCGTTTGTTTCGTTTGCCTTGGATGTAATCAGGCCCGCCTGCTGATACAAGTCTGCTACATATTTCACGGACGGCTAGAGGGCCTGCCTCCGTTAGCATCGTGGGCTGTTCAGTTTGCGTGCGCCTATCTATGGATGCGGCGTATAGAAACCTTTTCTGGATCTCAAGCTGTTTTGGCCAGAGCGTATGCACATGCTGACTTGGAGGACTTCCGCGGCGGCGACCTTTCCAGCACGTAGAGGTGTTTGTAGCAAATCTGAAACACTCCACGAAAATTTATTTTGTCGGCGCTGTTATGGATATTGGTTTAGATGGTGAGCGCATTCGCGAATGTCTACGTGCATACAAGCAGACAGGGGCGTAAAAAAAAACTGAAGCTTGCTTGGCGTTGATGCGCATGTCTTTGTTCTCCGCTGTGGCCGGCTATGATGATTGCGCCACGAATAGTGGATTGCCCTTGACTGGCCTGTCATGTCAAAGTATTAATGGAACTGTAACATCGTAGGCAGAAGCGAACGAAAACCATGCTCACGCTCTGCACGTATGCTATGCTTCAAACACACCTTTAACATTCTAGACTGCTGTTGGTCTCACAAGAAGGCTCGATCCGTCCAGGACGTACCATGCAGCGAATTGCATCGCTTTCCATTTGGTATTGAGTTTTGCTTGGTTCGTATGCTGCGGCTGAGAGACGCTGTGACGGCCGATAAGGTGGTACTCATTTTTTTGGCGGCAAGCTAGCGGACCTGGGTGGCTCACGATAGCGGGTTGAGATGCAATATGTGTGCGCGCNATGTGTGCGCGCCTCTGCAGCCTGGGTGTGCCTAGCCATTATTTGGCATTTGTGGCCACTCGCTGCTTTCTCCAGAGAGTAGGCGGACAATTGCCTGCCGGATGGCTGCCAGAGTTGCGGAGATGCAATTTGCTCAAAACCTGGACCTGTTTGTAGCATATCTGACTCGCGCGAAATAAATTCATATTCTCGACAGTCACGTGGGTGTTGCTACCTATCAGACCGTATGAGAGCAGACACCGGCCCGGCTGTGCATGCGTGTAGATTTGAGAGGTTGCAGTGTAAGGAAAAATGAAGTTTTTTATGCTTCGGTCGCCGCCGTCTGCACCAACTACAAGGCGGTTCAATATGTCAGGCGCTCAGCAGAATCGATCGAGGGGGTCGGCTATATAAGATGGGTGTTGATATGCGGATAACATGAAGGGGGGATTGCCAAGCACGGCTGAACGCATACAACACAAATTGTGCAGATGCTCATGGCTACTGCACAAAAAGTGTGGAACGTATGCCGCCCAGTGTAGCTGTCAGGCATCCAAAAAAACGGCTGACCAGTGAGGTAGATGGGTGTTTTTTGTAAGGCCAGATTCGTGAACCTGCCTTGGATTCCCAGTAGGCGCTCTTGAGGGTTCTGTTTCTGATTTTGTTGCATCGGAATTCGGGACGGCGCCGAAGTATACATAGGGCTGAAAGATTTTTGACAGACGCGAACGAAAACCAGGTTATCTTTCTGCACGCAGGATATGCTTTCAGCTCGCAACGAACATTTTGACGCCGGTCTCCCAGGAAGGCGCGATCGGTCAAGGACTGACGATGCAGCGAATTGCGTCGCTTTCCATTTGGTATTGAGTTTTGCTTGGTTCGTATGCTGCGGCTGAGGGACGCTGTGACGGCCGATAAGGTGGTACTCATTTTTTGGCGGCAAGCTAGCGGACCTGGGTGGCTCACGATAGCGGGTTGAGATGCAATATGTGTGCGCGCNATGTGTGCGCGCCTCTGCAGCCTGGGTGTGCCTAGCCATTATTTGGCATTTGTGGCCACTCGCTGCTTTCGCCAGAGAGTAGGCGGACAATTGCCTGCCGGATGGCTGTCAGAGTTGCGGAGATGCAATTTGCTCAAAACCTGGACCTGTTTGTAGCATTTCTGACGCCCGCGAAATAAATTCATATTCTCGACAGCCACATGGGTGTTGCTACCTATCAGACCGTATGAGAGCAGACACCGGCCCGGATGTGCATGTGTGTACATAGGGGTGAAAGATTTTTGGCAGAAGCGAACGACAACCAGGTGATTGTTCTGCACGCAGGAGATGCTTAATGCTTGCACTGAACATTGTGCCGTCGGTCCCCCGGAAGGCGTGATCCGTCAAGGACTTACCATGCAGAGAATTGCGTTGCTTTCCATTTGGTATTGAGTTTTGCTTGGTTCGTATGCTGCGGTTGAGAGACGCTGCGACGGCCGGTAAGGTGGCACCCACTTTTTGACGGCAAGCTAGCGGGCCTGGGTAACTGAATATTGAGACCTCCTATGGAATCTGCGCTGGATGCGGCACAACGTTTCTTAGAGTAGCGACCGTTCACTGCTTTCGCCAGAGAGTACGCAGACAATTGCCTGCCAGGAGCCTGTTCGACGTGCGGAGATAGAATTTGCTCAAAGCCTGGAAGTGTTTGTAGCATATCTGAGTTCCCCGAAATAATTTCAGGTTCTGCATGTGTTTAAGGCTAAGGTTACGGTACAAACTGCATGGGAGCAAGCACGGGCCCGCATGCGCATGCGTGCAGATTGAACAAGTTGCAGTGTAAGGAAAAGTGAAGTTCTCTATACTTTTCCCGACCTCATCTGCACCAACTGCAAGTTGATTCATTGCCAGGCGCTCAGCAGAATCGTTCTTTCAGGTCTGTTATATAAGGTGGGTGCTGTTCTGCCGATAACAGGAAGGGGGAATTGCCGAGCACTGCTGAAGGCGCAAACAACACAAATTGTGCAGATGCTCATGGCTACTGCACAAAAGGTGCGGAACGTGTGGCTGTCGGGCATCCAAACAAGTGGCTTACCAGCGAGGTAGACGGGTGTGTCTTGTAAGACTAGATTCGTGAACATGCTTTGGGTTCCGAGGAGGCGCTCTTGAGGGTTTGTTTCTGATTTTGTTGCATCGGAATTTGGGGCATCGCGCCAAAGTATACATAGGGCTGAAAGGTTTTTTATCAGAAGCGAACGACGACCAGGTTGTCGTCCTGCACGCAGGATATGCTTTAAGCTCGCAGTCAACGTCTTGCCGTCGGTCTCCCAAGAGGCGCGATCGGTCAGGGACTGACGATGCAGCGAATTGCGTCGCTTTCCATTTGGCATTGAGTTTTGCTTGGTTCGTATGCTGCGGCTGAGAGACGCCGTGACGGCCGATAAGGTGGTGCTCACCTTTTGACGGCAAGCTAGCGGACCTGGGTGGCTCACGATAGCGGGTTGAGATGCAATATGCGTGCGCACCTCTGCAGCACGGGCGGTGCCTAGCCATTATTTGGCATTTTTGGCCGCCTGCTGCTTTTGCCAGATGGTATGCAGACAAATGCCTGCCGGAGGGCTGTCAGAGTTGCGGAGATGCAATTTGCTCAAAACCTGGAGCTGTTTTTAGCATATCTGAGGCCCCCGATATAAATTCATATTCTCGACAGTCACGTGGGTACAGCTACGTATCAGACAGTATGAGAGCCTGCATGCGCATGCGCGTAGACTAAGAAATTGCAGTGTAAGAAAAGGTGAAGTTTTTTATGCTTCGGTCGCGCGCGTCTGCGCCGACGTCGAGGTGACTCAATCTGCCAGACGCTCAGTGCAAATATTTTATCACGATGATATTGTGAGAATTTACGTTTCTGGGATAACAGGAAGGGCAAATTGCCGGGCACGGCTGATGGCGTGGCGCGGACAACGGAAATTGTGTAGATGCTCGTCGCGGCTGCGCGAAACACACAGAACGTGCAACTCATTGTTTGGCTATCGGGCAACGAAAAAAACGGCTTACTTGTGTTAGACGTTCAGCAACTTCTCTGTGCATGGTGAGAGTTTCTCTCGCGCGAAAGGGATCAGCCGACCGCGGAAGACCACTGACGAAGGTTCAAACAGCCACAAAAGGCAAACGCGTCAGCGGCCTTCAACGCCAATTTCCTAACATATGTTCTTGCGTGGACACTACCGATCTATTTCGTCTTCTAACCGGTCCCCATTCGACAAGAACACCACATGCCACCCACCACATTGCCCGGCATTTAATCTCAGATTTGCGCTTATTTCGCTTGCGCTGGTTGACTCCAGCTCTGTCGGCTACTAGGCGTATGCGGAATTATTGGTGGCGCGCTACGCGACCTGCACGTGAGCGCACGGCTTCACCGCGGAGTCTACGTGCGCTGCGCTGCAGCCGAGGAGTGTCGAAGCCTCTTCCGGTGCTGCGTATGCGTGCTGGTTTGCCCAGGAAGTATGGCATTAGAAACAAACACAGTTGTTGTGCTCGGTTGTGGATACTGCTCCGTTTCAAGCTGCCTGACAGCAGATATGGGTGTATGCATACTTGCCTGCCGATGGACTAGGTTGGCGTGTGAGAAGGAGTGGGGGCTAGCTTTGCTTTAACCACGTTCTGTTTGCGTATGTACTG
>NW_024013017.1:0-759 GCF_000499745.2 Eimeria mitis | reverse complement strand
TTATTGACCAGCTGAATATGAGTGTGGGATCTAATCAACGGCAGAATGTCCGATATGCCTCGAATGATGGATCCAACATCAAATCTTCATGGCACGCCATCGTGCCGACGTTGCTGAGAATGTCGCTTCATATGAACTTCGCATAATCTCAAACAAGACTGGGCAAGCCCCTACCTAAAATATTACGGCAGAACGCTCTCGGGCTGCACGCGGCTGACAGACGCTGACCCACGTGATGCCGTGCATAGCGTGTTCGTCCTTCAGCGATCAAGCTTGCAACGGAAAATGCTACAGTAGTCAAGCCCCTCCCGCCATGCGGATGAGAGCGCTTATGCACTAGACCACCAACAACAATCTGGGCATCCAGCTGCAGCGCCCACATGATGATTCCGCAACACTGACGCACGCCCTGAAAAAACGCAGTGCTTATGAAACAATCACCTTAAGTTCTGTTTCGGACCCCTGAGCATGCAGCACTCATGCCGCTTGCATAACATCAAAGCCCATAAGTGACTCAAGTCACAACGCAGCTCAAAAGCAATAACGCAACTACAACAGATGTCCAACACCAACCTTTTCCACAGAACAGCTCCTCACCTATCTCTGGCAGCTCGGACCACAACCTAGTTGCAGCGTCAAGTATTGCTACAGCGATATACTTCTGCAATACACAACAATATCACATTCACTCGTCGAACATCTGCCGCAACCGGATCCAGCGAACAAATTCAGTTTCGCCTGCCTATCACGTTTCGGCTG
>NW_024013015.1:0-759 GCF_000499745.2 Eimeria mitis | reverse complement strand
CCGGAAGCAGTGAGCAGTAGGTAGGTGTGCTAGGGACTGTCTGCGGTGTTTCACAGACAGCTGGCTGTAACTGCTAAAAGGGACGAACGTTTGTTGATCAGCGGGATCAAATCATCTGCAGCTTTTCCATGTATTGAGAATCTATGGTGTGTTGCCAATTTTGAAGTCACCATGGTGTGTGGCGCGTCGTGTCGGGGGCATTTGAGTGCAGGCGCGTTGGTGCGGGGTCGGCGTGCTTCGGCTCCGTAAACGCGCATGCAATACAGAGAAACAACGTTCTGCGAGCAGGGCAGTTGCGGCGGAACCCCCTGTTGGGGTGAGCCAGCAGCGTGCCATTTGCTGCGTGCCCAACTAGCTTTGGGCACTTATGAGCGTGCATGTGGGCATCGCTGCGACTGAAGGACGTTACATACAACAGGCGAGTTCCATGCTCCATGCGACCTTGCACAGCCCTTATTATACACTGCCGTACAGGAGGTGCGTGACTGAACAATTTTGCCTTGAGTTGCACGGGGAACGCCTTGCCGGCGATGGGTACTTTCGCGTTGTGTTTTCGTCTAACAGCTACGAGCTCGATAAGCAGCTGACGCGTAAATTGTATGATTTATGGCTGATAGGCTCGGTTTGCAGGAAGGATCTGCACGAGAGAGCACTGTATGACATATGTTGAGTTCCCTGGGGATGTATGAGTGGAGTCCCCGTCCTGGGCCAATAAAGTGGGCCGAGGCTACTTGACGGTTGACTCCTGTTCAGGGTCGG
>NW_024013014.1:0-759 GCF_000499745.2 Eimeria mitis | reverse complement strand
GTCCGCCAGCCTTGTCTTTACTTTTTCTTTTTCTCGGTTAGCCTGAAAACGACGCAGTATCTATACACCAACACCAGCAGCACCAGCAGCAGCAGCAGCAGCAGCAGCAGTAGCAGCAGCAGCAACAGCAGGAGCAGCAGCAGCAGGAGAAAGAGCAGCAGCAGCAGCAGCAACAGCAGAAATTTGAGGGGTATAAGGATATATGATTGTTTGGCTTTGAGGCTTGCAGCACAAATTATATTAATGCATGCACACAGCAGCAGCAGCAGCAGCAACAGCAGCAGCAGCAGCAGCAACAAAACAACAGCAGCAGCAGCAGCATACGAATGTAGGTGCTCTATCCTTTGTATATAGCAGCAGATGAAGGCTCACAACAAAACAACGAAAACAGCAGCAGCACCACGACAACAGCAGCAGCACCACCACCACCACAGCAGCAGCACCAAGACAGCAGCAGCAGCAGCACCACCATCACCCCAGCACCACCACCACCACCACCACCCCAGCAGCAGCAGCAGCAGGAACGTACGAGTGTGGGTGCTCTATCCTTTGAGTATGTATGACAAAAGATGAATGATCACACCAAACAAAAGCAGCAGCAGCAGCAGCAGCAGCAGCACGAAAGCAGCAGCAGCAGCAGCAGCAGCAGCAGCAGCACGAAAGCAGCAGCACCACCACCGCAGCAGCAGCAGCAGCAACCTACGAGCGTGGGTGCTCTATCCTTTGAGTGTGTATGACAGAAGATAAGGGGTCTGCCTG
>NW_024013013.1:0-760 GCF_000499745.2 Eimeria mitis | reverse complement strand
AGATAACCTTCATCAGGATGCTGGTAGTAGACGTGTTATTGAATACCATGGAAACCTTATGAATGTAAGTGGATTCTCTCTTCATTTTTCTTTCTTTTTTTTGTTTTATTTTATCTCTATTTAATTATTAAATTATATTTCAACTAAATATTATACTTTATTTTCATTGAATACAAAGGAAACATCGTGAATATAAGAGCAATAGCATAGTTTTGTTGAGGGGGAGGAGATATAAACACTTCTTCTTTCTCTATTAAATTTCGTTATTTAATTATTTGCGAATACAATTAAGTTGTTATATGATGAACCAGAGAGGAGGGAGGGGGGGCACACGGTAGGGAGAAAGGATCAGGGTTTAGGGTTTAGGGTTTAGGGTTTAGGGTTTAGGGTTTAGGGTAAGTGTATATCTTCAGCTACTAAACAATACAGAATGCCATTTACTGTGTGTTTCTGCATATATTCACGTTTTTTTTTTGTATTTTCTTTCTCCTCTTTTATACATCATTTGGGTTTCTGGATTGTTTCTTCATCTTTGAGTTGCGACGAGTTTTGTGTTTTTTGTTTTCTTATGTTGTTGAATATCTTGTATGTATTTCTCCTTTCACTACATTATTAAATAATATTATAATATATTTAAATTATTTTATATTTTTTAATATAATCATGAAATACTACTCTTTTTTTTCTATATACACAGGCCTCATGTTACCGCTGCGGAGCAAAAATGCAGCTGACGAAGCAAATGGCTAGAAATCCATCA
>NW_024013012.1:0-760 GCF_000499745.2 Eimeria mitis | reverse complement strand
GTATAGGGGCGCTGAGGGGTATGCCGCATTTTGCATATGGTGGCCTGCACTTGGAGAGTAGCAGCCAGCACCCTTGGTTGCTGAGTTGGTGTGCGGCCGGCATGCGCACGCGTTTTTAGCAACTACGGTTTGCAGCATAATTTATGTTGCACAGCAAGTGCGTTGGAGGTGGGGAGGTTGTAGAGATGTTGGGCGGCGCACGCGTGCATGTGCCTGGGCCGGTGGTCATGTCAAACTTAGAGGTGCGGACTTGGATGTCAGCAGCTGTGTCGGCAATAACTGTTGGCAGCGTACGCGTGCACACTGTGGGCAATTGGTACGTGTTGGACTTGGGAAGTGCTGGTGATGCATCGGGAGGCTACCGTCTTTCCCTACATATGTATCCGGCGACGGTTTTGTGTGGCACTGTTGGATACCAACAGCACGTGCGTGACTGCCAATGCGTCGGTAGACTTGGGTGCGACTGTATGTATAGGGGCGCTGAGGGGTATGCCGCATTTTGCATATGGTGGCCTGCACATGGAGAGCAGCAGTCAGCACCCTTGGTTGCTGAGTTGGTGTGCGGCCGGCATGCGCACGCGGTTTTAGCAACTACGGTTTGCAGCACAATTTATGTTGCACAGCAAGTGCGTTGGAGGTGGGGCAGTTGTAGAGATGTTGGGCGGCTCACGCGTGCATGCGGCTAAGCTCGTGGTCATGTAAAACGTGTTGGTGCGGACTTGGATGTCAGCAGCTGTGTCGGCAATAACTGTTGGCAGTG
>NW_024013011.1:0-760 GCF_000499745.2 Eimeria mitis | reverse complement strand
AGCGCACCAACACGGATCACCGGACTTGCATTTGCAAGTCGAATGCGGAGGCGCGGCTTTCCGCGGAAAGAAGTTGAAAAAGGAGCTCCACGAGAATTGATTTCGTTTCTGGATATTATTTTTTTTCATTTCGCAGACATTTTCTCAAAACTGCGGAAATGACCTGACGAATCTCAAATCATGATCGAAGCCGTCGTCGGCGCTCCCTCGCGGAGAGATATCCGTTTTCCACGATTCCTTTCCTGCCATTTATGCTTCATCGTCATCAAAATTAAGGTTGTACTAAAATTCATCAATTAAAAAGGCAATTAGTCATTATTTTTAGAAACTAGGTAAGCCCTGGGGGGTGTCTTGGCACCAGCGTTGAGGTGGACACCATAGCTGCGGGAGGCCCGGGGCTTTCAGGGGCCCCCCTTCCTCAATTTGATGCGAAAAGTAGTTGCTTGTAGTATCTTTGCAACATTTCCCGGGGGCTTTGTTCTTCTTCCGTTGAAATGGCAACAACACCCCCAACGAACAGTCCCAAAGTTATATTGCGACATGGGCTGTCTACACTTGGCGGATGTACTGCTAACTACGCACAGTTTGGCTACTGAGGACCAAGCAAGTGCTTAACAATCGTCTACGGTGTTAGTCCTTGAATAAAAATGTGTGATGGGTATACTTGCACGCGGGGTTTCCTCGCAGCAGTAGTTGAAGCGTAGCATTGTAAAAAATGTTGGTATGTTTATCTCTACTTGGGTGCAGACTAGCTACTAGG
>NW_024013010.1:0-760 GCF_000499745.2 Eimeria mitis | reverse complement strand
ACAAGGCGTGGCGTGCAAGTGACCACTCGTTCCTTATTGGCGGATGCGACCCACTCTCTTTGGAGACAAGGTTATCAGCTTTGTGTTTACTGGCCACTGATCACCTTCGTTTAAAATCATCCATTGAGAACATCGTGCCGTCAAACGAACAAGACAGACTTTTATTCGTCTTAAAATGCAGTGCTGTAACTTTCGCTGGTGTGGGCTGCCCCTTGCGGTGTTACCAGTAAACGAAATCCCTTGTAAAGCACCATCACAAATCAATATTTCAGATACTGAACATACTATCTGACAGGCCATATCACATGTGCTGGCACATATCATTTATTTAGGTGCCACCCCGTTTGATCAAAGCCAACCTCTCTCGCGAGCATTTTCTAGCAAGAAGTATTAAAATGTGTTAAATGCAAGCGAAGTGCAAGAAGCGATCGTAAAGGCAGTGAGAAGGAGTGCTGAGAAGCGGCACCCTTCTAGGGTCTATCAAGTAAGAAAGAGACTTTGTGCTGCCCTTTTCACACTAGCGCACGCAGATCAGAGACTGGGCATACAGTCTGCCAATCGCCAAGACCAATGGCTCAAACGCGGTGTTCTAATGATATGTACAGGTAAGTCCCCCTACGACTTGCTTGGGTGCACCTGAGACAAAGCGTACCGTCTAGCGCAAGTAAACTCAGACAGTTGTCGCGAATATCTCTTCACTATCGCCCAGCTGCGCACGCACCGTCAAGCATCTCTCGAGGCTCCAGGAGGCGAACGCTGT
>NW_024013008.1:0-760 GCF_000499745.2 Eimeria mitis | reverse complement strand
TAGCAACCTACGTAGCTAGCTAGCTAACTAGCTAGCTAGCACACTGAGGCAGCTACGCAGAAAGGGGTGGCGTGTCTGGTGGTTTGAGCAGAGACAGAAGCTGCACAGACACCGCAGACACCATACACTGACTCCACAAGCTTGCTGCTGCTGCTGCTGCTGCAGCAGCTGCTGCTGCAGCTGCTGCTGCTGCTGCTGCAGATATTCTCTTGCTGTGTCTTGGCCCTCCTGCGTCTGATTGTCTTTTTGTATTAGCATAAAAACAAAACCCCCTAAACCCTAAACCCTAAACCCTAAACACCCAGCGAGGTGTACATACACCGCCACCGAACGAGCATTTAAACTACGACACTGCTGCTGCTGTTGCTGCTGCTGCTGCTGCTGCTGTTGCTGCTGCCGTTGCTGCTGTTGCTGCTGCTAGTGTGTACGACTCTGGCAGCAACAGCAGCAGAGGGAGCCAAAGGAGTCAGCTGAAGCTCCACACCATACACACTAGCAGCTGTGCAGCAGCAGCAGCAGCAGCAGCAGCAGCAGCAGCAAAAGCAGCAGCAAGAGCTGGAGCAAGTTTTAGTTGAGGTGTATAGGCAGATCCCTTGCAGCAGAAAACCCAGAAAAGGGTTTTGAAGGCCGAGCTGAGCGCAGACATGAAACCCTAAACCCCCTAGGGTTTAGGGTTTAGGGTTTAGGGTTTAGGGTTTAGGGTTTAGGGTTTAGGGTTTAGCTCTCCAGGCCTAGGGTTTACGTCAAGGGTTTAGGGTTT
>NW_024013007.1:0-760 GCF_000499745.2 Eimeria mitis | reverse complement strand
TTGTACAGATGAGGTTCCTGCCAACCTTGGAATCTGATTGGTGTCGGCGCGCAACAGCTCTGCTTCAATGATGCTCCAGTGTTCATCAGAAAGGAGCACTCAAATCTCAAGAGCTAGCGATTATGTACTGCCTTATGCCACAGAAGCACTCGCATCTGTGCGTTTATCCACCAGCAAATACACATTACGAAACGGCTCATCCAAAACTCTGGATGCCGTAAGGATTCATCTCTATGCGGCGCTTTCGAACCAGGGTATTTTTTGTAAACTGCTTGATACGCAAGATGCGTGTGCTGCCAGCACGTACATTATACCAGTTGGGGATATCTCCTGTAGCCTTAGCAGCATTAGGCCTCAAACAGACTAGTGATGCTGGCCGTCAAGCCCTGTAGAAAATGAGTAGCGACGGAACAGCATGACGAAGGCAGCAGCTTGTGGGATCAGTTCATCAAAGCTATGTTTGAAACCATGGAACACGAGATTAACTTCTCACACGACCTCCGGTGAGTCAGATTAATTAACGCACAGCAAGACAGATACAGTATTAGCGGCTTTACCAACACCGTCTTTCATGGCCTTTGCGCCGCTCACCGTGATACGACGCGAACGTCAGCGTACTTGCATTCGTGCAGCTGTTCAGCGCAAATGCGAACAGAATCCCTAGGCAAGGGGAAGCTCCAAAAGAAATCCCCAACCCGAAAGCAACATAACACCCTCAAGTGGTTTCATGGAAAGCAAGCATCATAAACCTCGCATTTCG
>NW_024013006.1:0-760 GCF_000499745.2 Eimeria mitis | reverse complement strand
GAACCAGAGCTGCTCAGATGCCATGGAGACTCAAGGCGATGCAAGACATGCGCCATGCGCCTAATATACACGCCGCATGGACTTGCGCGTAAGGGCTCTTTTGCAACATCGACTCCAACGCTATCGCCAGCTCTGTCCAGGTGCAGGCAAACACGCCAAAAGCTCTTATCGCAAGCAGCACCGGCGCTGCCACCGCTTCACTCAGACTATAGTAGACAATGTGCGGCAAGCACCAGCCACCAAGGAATATCGCAGCAGCCCAGACCTTGCCTCTCACGTGGTCACACTGCTGCACTTAAGTAAACGCCAGAATCCGTTGCTGCCCATGCTTCTGCAATAATCATTCCCAAGAGCCACATTCACCAGAATCGTTGATGGCGCCATACAGGAGAATCTCGAACATCTAGGAGACGTGCAGCTTGCTCCTAAGGAGCAGCGCCCAGCAGTGGGAAGCGTTCCCGGGTTTATATCGCTGCTGAATCCGCCTAGCAAAGAGTGCCGCGATGTAAACCAGAAGTTCCGTCATGCGTCACCAACACCTGAACACGCTAAAACTAAGCGCATCAACAGAAACACGCACGTACAACAAAGCGCGCTTTGGCAAAACGAGAACGAAGGTGGACGAGCTGCGTCTCATGGGCACTGATGACACGTAGCGCATAAAAGACAGGCCACGAGACAACTAACTGTTCGCCACAAACGTTGCATCGACAGAAATGATAGAACACGCACTCGACGACAGGAAGCCTCGAAGTATGCC
>NW_024013005.1:0-761 GCF_000499745.2 Eimeria mitis | reverse complement strand
TAACAGGTCTGGCCGTCACTACTGCTGCGCGTCCCGCAGATATCACCGAATCGTCGCTGCTTACTACCAGGTGCACTGACTTCTTCACAATTCAACTAATATTGTTTCCATTGCCAGGATCCGTCTTGCAAACGCATAGCACGGTGCTGCAACGCTCCGCCACAGTAGAACCCTAAGCCCTAAGCACCGCCAAAGCAAACCGGGCTCACAGCGTAACTCCACTAGTCTACACGGATGCACATACGCACCAACACACACATACACACCATACGCACCAATTCATGCCTGCATGAATTGCCTCAGCGCTCCGAAAACCCAAGAGCCGATGAATTCCCTCCCCCGGGCATACTGCCTGGTGAACACGATTAACAGTCGTAACGTCAGCGGGAGCTTCGCCAAGCCACGGCCGTGGACGTTTCACGCGCACTGCAAAAGTTCATGACTCTCGCGCATGCACTGCCACTAGCTCTACGCACAAGAATGCCTACTTTCCCCTTAGGAGATGGACCTGCATTTATGCAAGAGAAGAACGACAAACCTCAAGCTGAATGTCACCCGAGAAAAGATGCAACTCCCTCCATGGTTATAAACCCACCGCGAACAGCGCTCAGCAGCAAAGCCATGAATCCCACCCACTCTGAAAAGCAAGGACGTTAACTAACTCAGCAAAACCAGAAGCGCGCGCCTGCACTACCCGCTCAGATGTCTTCTGTGCTCCTCAAGAAGTACACAATAAGTGCAAGGTCTCGCGTTTTTTTTTT
>NW_024013004.1:0-761 GCF_000499745.2 Eimeria mitis | reverse complement strand
TTAGAAGCAGTGCTCCGCATCCTTCGCTGCGGACGTAGCCGTTGGCTGATGCGTCGAAGGTCTTGCAGCGACCATCGACGCTGAGCATGTGTGCTTTGCACGTTTGTTGAAATGCCTCAGCTCTTAGCATGAGGTTTACTCCAACCACCAGTGCTTGGGATATTGCTTGGGTTGCCATATAGCTAAGTGCAAAGTCAAGCGCAACCAGCGATGAGGAGCAGGCAGTATCCAGAGTCACGCTTGGTCCAGAGAATCCATTAACGTATGAAATCCTGTTGGATAGTATGCTTATGTGGGCGGCAGTGACCGTATAAGCCGTGGCAGACACTCCTCCATCTAAGGCAGTTTCGTGATTCATGGATCCGACAAAGACACCCGTGGCTTCCACATCCGCTCCTCCTCGCTCAATTCCCGCATCAAACATGGCTTCATAGGATACTTCCAAGGATACTCTCTGCCTTGGGTCCATTTGCTGTGCCTCCAAAGTGGAAATGGAAAAGAACTGGCAATCAAACATATCGAAGTCTCTAATTGATCCGCCAGCACGCGTATAAATGCCAGAATCACCGGAAAAGCCCGCGTTGAACGCGTCGACGTCGAAGCGTGAGAGTGGAACATCACCAATGCAATCTTTTCCCACTGAAATCATTTGCCAGAAGCCCCGCGGATTACCCTCCGAACAAGGGAATCTACAGGCCATCCCCACCACTGCCGCCTCCACTCCTGACGAAGGCTCAAAATGCGCGACCTGCTCGAAAGCT
>NW_024013003.1:0-761 GCF_000499745.2 Eimeria mitis | reverse complement strand
CGCCGGCCCCCAACTCTATTTGGGCCGCGTCAACCAGCAAAAACGGATACCGCCAAACAATGCAAACCCTGTGCCATTCGGCTGCACGTAACGAAGCGGACCCCCACACACAGTGCGAACGACGCACGCGTTCCAAGCGGAAATGCACTGTCGACAATTGGCCTTAAGCATGCAATCCAATCCACAAGCATGGCGCATTCGTTAAAGTATACAGGCCGCACAGCTGCCGCCGGCTCATTTTGCGCAAGCGGCAAACGACGCATCAGGAAAAGGACACTGTTGTCCAAGCCCTTTCAAAAATACCGGCGTCCTTCGATGTTCTGTGAAGCGCCGGTATGATGCATTTTCAGCGTACGGCCTGTGTACAGCACAAGGATTCCACTTGTATATTCCTAGCCAGTCCACGTCAAGCTTGGCACGACCACGCAGAATCTACAGACGATAAACGCGTCAGCCTTCAACTCGATTTGCATTGTGTCAACAAGCAAGAACGAATGTATTCATATGACGCAGACCCTGCCGAACTCCAGGCAAGGCACCCCAACCACCGACTCGACAACAGAGGAACGGCGCACGCGTTCCAAGCGGAAAAGGCGCTGTCGACGATTGGTGTAAAGCGTGCGATGGTATCCACACACAGAGCCAACTTCATAACGTATTGAGGCGGCAGAGCTGCCACCGGCTCATCGAGGCAAACAGAATGCGTGCGAAAATTTCCTAACCTACTCCAAAAGGTGCTATTTTCCGCAAGACGGTGTGGA
>NW_024013002.1:0-761 GCF_000499745.2 Eimeria mitis | reverse complement strand
TATATACATATATATATATATATATATATATATGTATATATTTATATATATATTTATATTTATATTTATTTATGTTTATATATAGTAGCTAGATATGGGGTCCCTCTACATTGGTGTCTCCGTTCTTTGTTTTTTTTGTCTCCTTTTTGTTTTTTGTTTATTTTCTTTTTTTTCTTTTTTGTCTTTTTGTCTCCTTTCTCTATCTTTATTTTATTTTATTTTATTTTATTTTATTTTGTTTTATTTTATTTTGTTTTTTTTTATTTTATTTTATTTTATATCTCCTTCTAGCTGCATAGACACCGTGGAGCTGCCTATACACCCCAACACAAAAGCTAAAAGGAGACAAAATAATATAAAAAAATAAAAAAAACAAAAATTTATATAAACAAATATATATTATAAATTAATATAATTTAATATAAATATATATATTAATATAAATAAACAAACAGATACACATAAGAACCCCCCCAAAGACTCTCCTCGTTTGGAGAATAGAAATATAATGCATGCATGCATGCGCCTGTGCATGCATGCATGCATGCATACTTTTACTTATACATGCATGCATACATACTTTTACTTATACATGCATGCATGCATGCATGCATACTTTTACTTACACATGCATGCATGCATACTTTTACTTATACATGCATGCATGCATGCATGCATGCATGTATGCGTGGTTGGGGTCTACAAAGATTTTGTTGCTGTTTAGAGACAGCTGGCGATAGTTTTATATATATATATATATA
>NW_024013001.1:0-761 GCF_000499745.2 Eimeria mitis | reverse complement strand
TCCATCAGGGTCAATGGTCTGGTGGTGGCTCTGGCGGCTGGAGTCGCCTCGCTGCTTTCTTGCGGTGCGTGACCCGTCATAGAAACCGAAAAAAAAAGAAGAAATAGAATTATGTTATTTGAATAAATATAAAATTAAAGAAAAATACTTCAAAAGAAATATCGGGGTAGCGGAAACTCAACGATGAATCCGGACCACATGCAACAAGAGCATAAACAGCAGCAGAGAGCATCATTTATTCTTTCACTTCTCGTTTCTCTCTTTTATTAACAGGGAATATAAACACTTTATAAATAGTTTTTCAACAAAAAGAATTAAATAAATAGCTTTCATGTGTGTTCTTGATGCAGAATTTATCGGCATCCTACAGCCCGCCGCTGCTACGAGCTCGCTGGTCGTGTGAGGCAGTATATTTCAGGTGTACATACACCTGAAGAATTAGAATATTTGTCTTTTTCTGGGTTTTTTATCATCATTTTCACGGTGTTTTCCCCTTTATTACTCGCGAAATTTACTCTATTTTTATATAAAAATATATATACATAGACATATAACAACTCCTGCTGCTGGGGGCCGCATGAATGCCACTCCGTCTGACTGGTCGTCCCCGTAGGGGCCTCGATCAGCTTCTCTATGGTGGAGCTCTGCAGTAATATAATTTATAAAATATAAATTCATAATAATTTTAGTTTTATAAACATATGAATATCAATATATTTAAATTTTTATCCATCGGACAGCCACCACACACACAAAAAAAA
>NW_024013000.1:0-761 GCF_000499745.2 Eimeria mitis | reverse complement strand
ATTGACAACCGAGACGGACGAATGAGTTCGGTTCTAACGGCATACTTCCTGGGCAAACCAACACGCACACGCATCACCGGAAAAGGCTCCGCCAATCCTCCGCCGCAGTGCACCGCACGCAGACTCCGCGCTGAACCCATGCGCACACATGCAGCCCGCCTGATGCTCCACCAAAACCTCCGTATACTCCTTTCATCCGACTGAGCTGGATTCAATCGGGCCAACCGACATGAGTGCGAGCTGAACACCATCTGCCAGACAGTGTCGTTGACAGCGCGGGCTATCCGTGTCCAATCGGCAGCTGTTTGAAGACGAACAAAGTTGGTAGTGTAAAGGCAAAAGCGTATGTTAGGAATGTGGCGATGGGAGCAACTGACGCGTTCGCCTCGGATGACAATGGCAAAGCGCGCCGAACTTTTCGCCGCAAAAAAGCCAGCTCGAAACCATTCCAGCGAGGCACAGGCATGTTGCAGCTATTCTGAACACACAACCGCCTGAATAATCCCGGAATCCCTAAAATGCACGACTGTGCTACATGCGCCGGGTAATTGATGCCGCCCAACAGCTACACGCTGAGTGCGAGGTTCAATGTCCTTTGTTGAAGCCCCATGCGCATTCACACACAACACGCGTTAGCCCTGCCTTCGGCAAAGATGCAAACCTGGTGTGGCTACTCCTCTTCTCCCGAAAACTGCTGCCATCCTACAAAGCCGATATTTGAAGGCAGGGCTACTGAACATTGGAGACAAATCACCCCGCAC
>NW_024012999.1:0-762 GCF_000499745.2 Eimeria mitis | reverse complement strand
GCAGCAGCAGCAGCAGCAGCAGCAGCAGCGGCAGCAGCAGCAGCAGCGGCAGCAGCAGCAGCAGCAGCAGAGACAGCAGCAACAGCAAGATTAGCAGAAGCTGCAGCAGCTGCAATATTGGAAGCAGCAACAGCAGCAACAGCAGCAGCAGCAGCAGCAGCAGCGGATGCTGCAGCAGCAGCAAGATAAGTTGCAACCAAACAGCCGAAGCAGCATATATTCCCCTAAACCCTAAACCCTAAACCCTAAACCCTAAACCCTAAACCCTAAACCCTCGACTCGCCTGAAAGGAAACCCCACTGATCCACCTCTCTACCTTCAGGGGCCGCTTCAACTCCAGGAGGGTTCCGAACTTGCTGCGCTGGTCTTCTAAGAAAAAACCCCCCTACACATACACAAACCCTAAACCCTCGTAAACCCTTGTAAACCCTTGTAAACACTTGGAAACCCTTGTAAACCCTTGCAAACAATTGGAAACACTTGGAAACAACTTGGAAACAAGTGGAAACACTTGGGCACCCTCCTAAACCCTCCTAAACCCTTAACCCTTCTAAACCCTAAACCCTAAACCCTCATAAACCCTTCTAAACCCTACCTGTTGATGCCTGATGACAGCATGAAACCTCGACACAGAAATATCACTGAGTCTTATATCTGAGTCATGGCATCTAAACCCCTCCTTCTAAACCCTTCTAAACCCTTCTAAACCCTTCTAAACCCTAAACCCTCATAAACCCTAAACCCTCATAAACCCTACCTGTT
>NW_024012998.1:0-762 GCF_000499745.2 Eimeria mitis | reverse complement strand
TAGGGAGCACGAGCACGTCGAACATTTTCTGTCAGGGACGTGACAGTATGTGGGAATGCGCATGCAACATGAGCGGGCGCATCCTTCAAAACCTTACTTGCCTACACGCCTGGTATCTGTATTTCAACTGCCATGTACGTTGCGCAGGGACTGCATTTATTCGGAACGTATGTATCCCTTTTTGTGGGGAAGCTGTGCTCTGAACACGTGAGTTGTCCGCAATGCTCGTGCAGACGTGCGTTTAGGACACGCTGTTTTGAAAGGAACTGCCTGTTCCCTTATTCGTCTTTACATTAAGGAAGTAAGCTAAAGGAAGGTGCAATTCGTGCGACTCCTGTGGATATCGAAATCAGCCGGGGGGGAGCGGCATGGCGAATAGTTACAACCGGAGCTGCGGCAAATGCGTCATTCACCCATCCGCCAGAATGGGGGCAGCCGTCAGATTGTTCAGTGCATTGTTATTACGAATTTGATATTGTACTGCTGGATATTACGAGAGGCCAGGTGTCTGTAGTTCGCCGAATTATTGATGGAAGAACGAACAGTTAGGCTGAGTTTTAGCCCTTGAAGCTGTAGCGTCAGCACTTCCTTTGGGAAGACCCAGTGTGCTCACCTGTTGCGTTGGATTCTTTTGTTTTGTGGTGGGCAGACAACGCTTTCGAGAGTTTACGGAACCTCACCAGGCGTGAGAGCAGGTCAACGACGTTGGCTCAGGATCCCTGTCGACATTCTTGCTGTTGGCAATGCTACGTCGCGCCTGTC
>NW_024012997.1:0-762 GCF_000499745.2 Eimeria mitis | reverse complement strand
TACCTCAAGTCGTCCGTCACAGCGGTTGCTGCTGCAGCAACGCGAGGAGCCGCCCAAGGCCTCGTTGCTGCAGGGACAGAGGAGGGGACGGTCATTCTGTTGGCTTTGTTGCGAAACGGCGAAGGCATCCTCGAGCCGCCGTTGGTGTCGTTAGACCGACAAATCAGCCCGCGTGAGTAGCATGGACAGACAGGGCATTGGATACTGCCAAAATATTGTAAAGAAAGAATGCACTTTCACGTCTGCTCAGAGTTGTAGGCACGCAGCTGCTGCTGGTGTAAGGTGCTTCTCATATCTTTTTCAGGATGTATTTCTGCTTTGGCCGTGGATGGGGGGAGAGGAATTTTGGCTGTAGCGAGTACAGCGGGTCACGTCAGCTGTTTCCGCCTAATCTCTCTCCCGTATCAACTTGGAGAGAGAGGGAGTGCCGACGCTGCTTGCTCTACTAACAGTCTTCTGGGTAGCCGGGGGCCCTGTGACGATTATTTGAGTAGCTACAAGCCGGCCTCCTTCCTCCTGGATATGGAACTTCTGGCTACTCTCCATGTGCCCTTCGCTACACCCCCTAAGCTCCTTCAGTTTGGGCAGACTTCTGTCTATCAGGTATACCCCAGAAGACCCTGGGGTTGCATTGACTGAGATCGCTGCAGATACTCACAAACAGGATCAACGTTGGTTGGAGTAGTTGCAGGGGACACACTGCTCTTCGAAAGCAGTTGCAGCCGTGCCACAGAAGAATTTGTCCAGTTGCGAGCAGACGAA
>NW_024012996.1:0-762 GCF_000499745.2 Eimeria mitis | reverse complement strand
GCTTCTTTGCATGCAGGTGCCTCTGCCTATGGCAGGATTTTCAGGAACGCTTCGTCTTTGCAGTGCTTCTTGTGAGACGGTGACAGCATTTCACCGGGCAGCACAGAGCGGACTGGGATAAAGACCCGTGTGTAAAAGGTGGGAACGAATAGACGGCACTGCGGCGGATATTTGGAAGTAATTGTGTTCTACTGTGCATGCGAAAGCTTCTTTTGCTAAAGGTCTTCAGTTGTTTCTGGTCGTTGCAACGCTGCTGCTTCAGTGTATCCTCTTGGTGTTTCGACAGGAGGTGAGACATGGTTTGGTTGGAAGCCGTTTATTTGACGGTAACATTACATCAGTTTCGGGTGACCGCTGCTGCGCCGAGTTAGTCCCAAATGTCGACTAAAAGCGCGCTATCTCTATATGTGATTTCTAGAATACAATGAACCGCTTAGGTAAGGCCGTCTTATGTAGCCTGCGCTTTACGAGGATACTCAGAAGCAATCATTTTAACGTGGGTATTCGAGGATAACGTTCCGGTTGTGGCGGTTGCGCAGGGCTCCTCCGATAGTGCACAGTGGCAGCGCCACACTGCCACACGAAGGATTGGCATTTTTAACGTGTGGCCTGCGGCATGTTTTTGTTTTTAGGAAGTGCGGCCACACCCTAGCGAACCAGAACAGGTGCGGGGAGATGTGCTCTCGATACAGGTGAATTTGGAAAACAACACCTCCCTATACACACGCGTTTATATGCTTGCAAGGCCATGCCTGGCGTCTT
>NW_024012995.1:0-762 GCF_000499745.2 Eimeria mitis | reverse complement strand
GGGCACAACCGTCCTCAACACTTCCTTATCGCACTGCGGCTTGCAGGAACTCGAGCTTGACACCGTCTAAAACTCCAACAAATTTGTCGGAGTTATACGTTGGTCACGCGTACTACCTGTTTCACGATAAGCCCAAACCACCACGGTTTTCGGCAGTGCTTAACTTAGAATGCCTTGGTAGACTGCATTAGCCTACTTGCCTCAGAGGTGAAAACGTTCGCTTCAAGCCCAACCATTGTCTCCGTTGTATGTACATTAAGTCTTGTGGTGACAGTCTGAGTAACTACAGCCGCTGAGTGCTTGAGCATCCAACGTACAACCTGACGAAAGGGAGTTCATAACTGCTGTTATGCGCGCATTCTCCTCACCGCCCCGCCACCAATTTGTAGCCTCAGTGTGCTTAAGGACCCGAACTCCACGGAGGAGCTGCGCTGCGTTAAAGCAATGTGTTGAAAGGAGGTGCCTGGGAAGTGCCAAAACACTGGTGTGCATAGGGAGAAGTGTGTCGGCAATTCTAACGCAGGCCACATTCCCTAAAGGTTTACGAAACAACCCTAAAACGCGCAACGAAGCTTAGAGGCAATAAGAGGGATCACATTCTGTACAGGGATAACAGACTTCGAGGCTAAACTGACTGCCTGTTGCATGCCATTTCCGCATCGGAAAAAAGTAACACATCATTCATGGGTCATGCTTCTACAGTGAATAGCGGGGATGGAGGCAGTACTATGCGGCTATCGGAGAAGCTTTTCTAGGATACAA
>NW_024012994.1:0-762 GCF_000499745.2 Eimeria mitis | reverse complement strand
ATATATATATAATATTATATATATATATATATATATATATAATATTATATATATATATATATATTATTATTTTTTTAAATTATTTTTATTGTTATTATTATAATTACTAATAAAGTACTAAAAATATATAAATATTATAAGATAAATATAACACAAAAAAACTAAAAAAAAAAATATATTATTATATTTATTTTTTTATTTTTTTTTTTATAGGTTCTTGGTGCTGCTGCTTCTTCTCGTTTATATGATACAACTGCAGCAACCGAAGCAGAATTACCTCCATTAACATTTGCTGCTGCAGCAGATGTTGCTGCTGCTGCTGCTGCTGCTGCTGACGAATCTCCTCCTCCTTCTGCTGCTGCTCCTCCCCCTCCTTCTCCCCCTTCTCCCACTGCTGCTGCTGCTGCTGCTCCTGCTGCTGCTGCTGCTGCTGCTGCTGCTGCTGAGGATGAGGATGCATGCATGCAGAGTTTCACAGCAGCAGAAGCAATGGATACAGTTTTATTGGAGAAGTATATGGAGGCCCCGTGGCTGCACAGAACAGAAGCAAACTCATTAAATAAAAAAACAAAAAAAAAACAAAAAAAAGAAATAAATTATTTAACTAATAAACTATTGCATGCACAACCATCACAAAAAGGAGTTCTTCGCTTCGAGTAAGAAAATTATTCTTTATTTTTATTTTTTTTGTATATACATATATATATATATATATATATATATGTATATATATATATATATATATATATATATATATTTATA
>NW_024012993.1:0-762 GCF_000499745.2 Eimeria mitis | reverse complement strand
TGCTGCTGCTGCTGCTGCTGCTGCAGTGAAGGGTTGAGTACCCACCTTGCAGTTGGAGCATTGGGGTGTATCCTCAGGTTCATGAGCAGCACAGAAGATGCATGCAGCAGAACGTTTTGCTGCTGCATCTGGCTGTTTGAGTCTTAATATTCTTTCTATTGTTCTTCTATCAGCAGCAGCAACACCTGCCTTTATCTCAGGAGACAGCAGCGGTGCTCCTGCTGCTGCTGCAGCAGAAGCAGCAAACCCTGCTGCTGCTCCTGTTATTAAAGTTGATGATAGGATAGAGGCTGCTGCACCAGGAAAACTGAAATAACACCCCATACATACACAAACCCTAAACCCTAAACCCTAAACCCTAAACCCTCGATTCGAAACCCTTAAACCCTAAAAACGGAACCCTAAACCCTAATACTTATCTAGCTAGCTGCATACCTACCTATCTAGCTATGTAGATAGTTATCTATCTAGCTAGCTATCTATCTATCTAGCTGCTTAGCTAGCTAGCTAGCTATGTGTCTAGATAGGCAGCTAGCCAGCTAGCTAGCCAGCCAGTTAGCCGGCTAGCCAGCCAGATAGCTATCTAGCTATCTAGCTATCTATCTGGCCATACAGATAGCCAGCTAGCCAAATAGCTAGCTAGCTAGCTAGCTAGCTATGTATCTGGCTAGCCAGCCAGCTAGCTAGCTGGATAGCTAGCTAGCTAGCTGTTTGCATTGTGTGTGGGGCGCCTGACTCTGCAACATGATAAGAAAGCCTGAT
>NW_024012991.1:0-762 GCF_000499745.2 Eimeria mitis | reverse complement strand
TCAGGAGTCATCTGCAGCAGCAACAAAGTGTCAGAGGCTGGAGCACGCGTTTCTCTCATCCCTGGCGATGGAGGTTAATTCGACTCACGCAATATCAACCCGGTCAACCTCAAACGTCACACTGAAAGAAGTAAAAATCACTAGAGGATCAACAAGAAGAAGGAAAGCGTTAAGTGCATTCTCCACCTAACAACTACTCGTACGTGCCATTGTAAAACACCAACTATATAACCACAGTTCTTGTATTTATGCGGAGATACGCTCAAGTGGCGAGAGACTGAAGCAACCAACAACTTACCTTAGGAATATAAATCGGATATCCAGAGTTTCCTCCTTGTCCCTTCATTTGCTCATCGGAGTGAAACTGCACAAGCTGCTGCTGATTCTCCACACGGTGAGAATGCTGTTGGCCATTATTGGCTTGTGAAGCAAAGGTCCCGGGCTGCAGGACGCTGAATGTCTCACTAGACAAATTTGGCTCTAGAGAAGGAAAAGATAAACCTGAGGGCCCCTCGTCCATTCTCAAGAACCTTTTCGGCTCTAGTGCACTTAGAGAAGTGCCATCTTCGAGCATTGAAGGTGCGACTGCAGAAAGCATCGCTTGCTCGTGTTTAACGTCGTCAAATGATTCGTCGCTGCGCTGCTGAAGTGAAACAGGAACAAGACTTGCAGGAACTTCCCCTATGGGATCTAGCAGCCATGCATCTAAAGATAAGCTTGCTTCGTCTGTCGCCAATGCCTGGTCTATATATTCATCTAGAG
>NW_024012990.1:0-762 GCF_000499745.2 Eimeria mitis | reverse complement strand
TGTGAGGGCCGCTGTGTGGGTGCCGGTTCCTGTAGAGCCGAACGTAGCTCTCGAAGTACGTACATGGCCCCACTCCCGCTCACCAATGGTCTACACCAGAGAGCGCGAAATCAATACATTTACTTTTTCCAGAAGCTACCATCTCGGCTCAAAGAGTAGCAGACGCTCACAAAAATGCTCTGTGCTCAACTGTGGCGCCATCCACCAAGTGCGCTGACATGGACGTTTGCAAGTGCCTGTCAGCAGCAGACGGAGCGCCTTCTGTTCTCAGATTAATCTTAATAGAAAAAGTAAAGCCCACCATGTGCTTGCAGTCCCTTGCACTAGCGCTAAAAGAAGAGCGCGAAAGTTTTTTGTCCCCTGTGCCGGGAAGCCATCTCAGCTACAGAGGAAAAAAGCGCCGAGAAGGGACGCACTAACTAAACAGCAAGAAAACGCTATCAGCGCTGCATAGGCGAAGAGCGTGGTAACACTTAGAGCAACGTTACGATACAATTGCAAACGGATTCGCAAGGTGAAGGTGCCAGGCATTGTCCCTCCTAACTCCACCTCTAACGGCACCCGCGATGTCCAAGTGCACCATCGTGGCCTTCAAAGCTGTCTATGCAAACCTGTTCAATGCAGGACAATAGTTCAATGCAGGACGTGGCCGTCCGTGGAGGTTGTGACCATGATGTCTGCAGTTTGTCTACCTGGACAGGAGACTAGTATTGAAGAGAAGCACGGCGCCGTACGCTCTGCTCCAGGAATTGGTGGCGTTTG
>NW_024012989.1:0-762 GCF_000499745.2 Eimeria mitis | reverse complement strand
TGGAAGCGCCTGCATAAGCTTTGTTGGCGCTTGTCACACCTAGGCGCCTCTTTTTTTCTCCATGACCCAAGTGCGCTCATGCTTATCCGCGGGCAACTACACACCGCAAAGGCGGTCACGCTGCAGCCTGCACCTCGTGCTTCAGTTGCTGCCCTAGACAATGACGAGCAGAAACCAGCAAAGTGCATTCACCTTCCATACTGCTCCACCCAACCCATCGTGCCGCATGCCACAATAGTGGCTCCGCGAAGCGGAACATCAGTAGATTGCTGCGCAGACGCTCTCCTGGCCAGACGCACCCCGCACTCACCAACCCCAACCACGCACGTACGCTCCACCACCTCAGCATCACCGCCTGAAGGCTGCCGAGGTCCCGAAACAGCAACGCCAAACAACCTGCAGCAATCCGGATATCCAACATTGCCAATCAAATAGGCACCCCCGTCAAACGTCAGTAGAAATGTTTGCCAAAAACCCATTTATGTTCGCGGACAACGCCAGTGCGCGCGCCTCCCTGCGGCGCGTGAATTCAATATGCTCCACCTATTGCCAGACCTCCGCAGACCCGCGAAATCGCGACGCCGCAAATTGCAACGGGCAGTACGTGCGTCCAACTGCTTGTTGTCCGCTCATGCAAAGCAACCGAACCTTTGCATGCCAATCCTGGACTGTTCAACGCAACGTACACCAGCTGTCCACGCTGATGCAGCGATGCCACACACCAGCCAGGCACGTCGACGCACGATGCCGCCCGAACGCTCT
>NW_024012988.1:0-763 GCF_000499745.2 Eimeria mitis | reverse complement strand
CTTTCAAGTCTGCAGCAGCCATGCATGCATGCAAAATATTATAAATATATTATATTATTATTATAAATAACATAAAAAAATATATAAACAATGAATTGCTTTATGTAGTGTGGAACGGGTCCTTCTCCTGGAACACTTGCTGCAGCAGCAGCAACAGCAGCAATGCTGCTGCAGCAACAGCAGCAGCAACTCTGCTTCAGCAGCAACAGCAGCAGCAGCAATGCTGCAACAGCAGCAACAGCAGCAGCAGCAGCAGCAGCAGCAGAGCTGCTGCTGTGGTGTTGATGAGGTATATGCTGCACCTGGGTACTGCGTCCAGGATCGATGATAGTCAGAAAATTCTCCACGCCAGGCGGGAACCTTCCAGGGGTTATGGAGGCGTAGCAGCCTCAGCTCTTCCACCTACAACCATTGCACAAGGGTTTAGGGTTTAGGGTTTAGGGTTTAGGGTTTTGGTGTATAGATTTGTATGCGTGGAGGGGTGAGTAAATGAAACAAGAAAAAAATAAAAAGAAAAAATACGGCTTCGGCGGAGTTTCAGGGGTTTCTTTTTTCTCTTTCCAGTGCTAGCTAGCTAGCGAGGGTTTGTAGCTAGCTAGAGAGTTAGCTAGCTAGCTAGCTGGTGCTAGCTAGCTATTGCGGTGTACGTACTCTGACTATATCAACAATAGTGTAATGCCTGTCTGGTAATATATTCTCTTTATCTACATCTGCTCCACGAGCAACGCAGCTAAGGAAGCAGCCCCCGAGATTGAAAGCCCTA
>NW_024012987.1:0-763 GCF_000499745.2 Eimeria mitis | reverse complement strand
TTTAGGGTTTAGGGTTTAGGGTTTAGGGTTTAGGGTTTACGGATGCTGTGCTGAAGGCCGGCTGGGGGACCTGCACCCGTTTTGTGGGGAAAGAGAAACGCTCGTTCACGCTGTACACTGTCTCCCCCTAAAAAGAAACAAAAAGAGACAAAAAGGAGACAAAAAAGAAACAAAAAAGATATAAAAAGGAGACAAAAAGGAGACAGGAAGGAGACAGGTATGTATATATGCTGTCTCCCCCTAAACAGAGACAAAAAGGAGACAAAAAGAGACAAAAAGGAGACAAAAAAGATATAAAAAGGAGACAGGAAGGAGACAGGTATGTATATACACTGTCTCCCCCTAAAAAGAGAGAAAAAGAGACAAAAAGGAGACAAAAAGAGACAAAAAGGAGACAAAAAAGATATAAAAAGGAAACAGGAAGGAGACAGATATGTATATATACTGTCTCCCCCCAAACAGAGACAAAAAGGAGACAAAAAGAGACAAAAAGGAGACAAAAAAGATATAAAAAGGAGACAAACAGGAGACAGGAAGGAGACGGATAGATGTATACACTGTCTCCCCCTAAACAGAGACAAAAAGAGACAAAAAGGAGACAAAAAGGAGACAAAAAAGATATTAAAAGGAGACAAAAAAGATATAAAAAGGAGACGAAAAGGAGACAGATAAGGAGACAGGGAGAGACAACCCCGCAGCGGTCTTCACAGCTAATCACAAAACACAGCCAAGCAGCAGCAGCAGCAGCAGCACCGCCAGCAGC
>NW_024012986.1:0-763 GCF_000499745.2 Eimeria mitis | reverse complement strand
CCACGAACCAAATCATACCCGAAAATCGGCAGTGCAGCGTAACTCTGCTGTAAGACTTTGTTTGTAAATACCACGCAAACAGAAACGGCCAAGCAAACACCCTGGCATCTACGTTCATGACAAGAAATATCGGAACACTCCGTAAAGATACAGAGCAAGTACGTCTAGCGTCGACTACAGTGCCACGTAACCATAGGAGACGCTGCCTGGAAGGGCTCACACCAATTGAAGAAGCTTAAAGCTCAATTAAAAACTTAGCACGGTTGACGGGGCCAGCCAGGGGATGGTGAGAACAGGGTAAGGCCTGTCCACAGCATCCGTCTGCACCCACTCGCTGTAAAACATCCAGATGCGCCACGACTCCAGAAGCCGTGCAATCGTTGCAAAGCAGTTTGTGACAAGTGCCATGTGGCCTCTTACAGCATAAGTGTCAGGCCGCGCGTATTGCATTTGCATTCCCCTCCAAGTTTCATATGTTCAACGACCCTGGAGTACAGCAGCGGCCCCAGTGATGCATCAGCAGTTTCCCTTCTGTAAAACGGCAGAGTAAACGCCGTAAGTTTTCGTCTATATTCCGCGCCTATTTGTGCGCTAAAATCCAGGTTTTCAAGTGTTTGCGATGTGTGCATACGAAGCCAAACTGTAGCCTAAATGTGGCAGAGAGCAAATTTGAACCGACCCAATATATTGCTTTCCCTTGCTTGCAGTGCATGTGCATGACCACTATACACAATCCGCATGCCGTCTCAATCACGGTGTTGTT
>NW_024012985.1:0-763 GCF_000499745.2 Eimeria mitis | reverse complement strand
CCACGAACCAAATCATACCCGAAAATCGGCAGTGCAGCGTAACTCTGCTGTAAGACTTTGTTTGTAAATATCACGCAAACCGAAACGGCCAAGCAAACACCCTGGCATCTACGTTCATGACAAGAAATATCGGAACATTCCGTAAAGATACAGAACAAGTACGTCTAGCGTCGACTACAGTGCCACGTAACCATAGGGGACGCTGCCTGAAAGGGCTCACACCCATTGAAGAAATTTAAAGCTCAATTAAAAACTTAGCACGGTTGAAGGGGCCGGCCAGCGGATGGACAGAACAGGGTAAGGCCTGTTCACAGCATCCGTCTGCACCCACTCGCTGTAAAACATCCAGGTCCGCCACGACTCCAGAAGCCATGCAGTTGTTGCAAATCAGTCTGTGACAAGTGCCATGTGGCCTCTTACAGCATAAGTGTCAGTCCGCGCGTATTGCATTTGCATTCCCCTCCAAGTTTCATATGTTCAACGGCCCTGGAGTACAGCAGCGGCCTCAGTGATGCATCAGCAGTTTCTCTTCTGTAAAATGGCGAAGTAAACGCCGTTAGTTTTCGTCTATATTCCGCGCCTATTTGTGCGCTAAAATCCAGTGTTTCAAGTGCTTGCGATGTGTGCATACGAAGCCAAACTGTAGCCTAAATGTGGCAGAAAGCAAATTTGAACCGACCCAATATACTGCTCTCCCTTGCTTGCAGTGCATGTGCATGACCACTATACACAATCCGCATGCCGTCTCAATCACGGTGTTGTT
>NW_024012984.1:0-763 GCF_000499745.2 Eimeria mitis | reverse complement strand
CACAGCGACTGGTTGAAGCAAGCCCGCACCCGTACCTAGGGGAACCTCCAACTGTTGAGGTGCCGACGGCGGTTTTTTCAGCACATTATACGCCCCACAACAACATGCCGTCGCAACGGTGCAAAGATGCGTGCACGCAAGTGTCGACCAATCGCTCCCTGCAGCTTATATTCAACTTATCGCTACGTTGCACACACTGCGTCGTTCAGCGTGTCTCACCTCAATCCGACGCACGGCCGTGACGCCTAAGGCTAGCTGAAAGCATCAGTAAATCGCCAGAGTCCAACATCCTGCATATAGGCGCTTACAAACTATGGCATGTGCATATGGCGCATGCGAAACGTATAGCACTGAGCTTTCGCCGTAGTGCTTACGTAAACGCACCCATTCGTATAACACTGTGCTCTGAGAATTTGCAGACAACTTCAGCAGGGCCTAAGCCGAAAGGTTAAGCGGAACGAACCTTCCGGAGACTGTCTGAGCCATGCCCGTCCCTCACGAAGCAGCTGCGTGGCTTGCCGTGTCAACGGTAGCTCGTGATGCAAAGGACGCATTCGAAAAAGCTGGTCATTTAAGAGGACATACTGCCTACATACGCCACGGGGATCTTGGTGGACCTCCACACAGATTGAGCGACATATAATGCCAATACATGTGCCCTAGAAGCAACTTGTATGCTCTTCTGTCAAGCGCTTGACATCGTGCACACGATACAAAGGCCTTGTCGGAAGGGCAACATCTCACAGGCAATGACGCAGCGATG
>NW_024012983.1:0-763 GCF_000499745.2 Eimeria mitis | reverse complement strand
TTTTTTTTTTTTTTTTTTTTTTTTTTTTTTTTTTTTGTTTTTTTTGTATCTAACGAAACGCAGTTGTCTTTATAGTGCTATAGTAAACAACAAAACAAAAAATATAATAAATATATAAATATACAAATAAATAAATAAATAAATAAACAAACAGACAAATAAACAAAAAAAACAAACAAACAAACAAATAAATAAATAAGTTGATAAGAAAACGTAAAACCAGTAAACAAACAGATACACAAAGAAACAAAGAAACAAAGAAACAAACAAACAAAGAAACAAACTAAGAAATAAACAAAAAAAAGAAAAAAAACAAAAAATAAAAACAAAAAAATAAAGAAAGAAAGAAAACAGATGAACGAAATGATAGTCCGTTTCTTTGTTTGTTTATCTATTCGTTTGTTTGTACATTTATTTATTTTATTTATTTTATATTTTTATTTTATTTTATTTATTTATTTTATTTATTTTATTTATTTATTTATTTATTTCGCTGCTCCCCCGATGGATGATCAGCAAAAGAAAAAACAAAAAACAAAAAAAACAAAAAATTTTTGTTGGAGTCTACTATTTGTTTGTTTGTTTGTTTTCTTGTTTGTTTGTTTGTTTATTTATTTGTATATTTGTTTGTTTGTTTGTTGTTTTGTTTTAATTTTTTTTCTTAATCTACGTTGTTTTTTTTGTTTTTTTGTTTTTTTATTTTGCTGTTGTTTCGTCTCCGCTTTATTTGTGTATCTGCCCGTATATATATATATATATATAT
>NW_024012982.1:0-764 GCF_000499745.2 Eimeria mitis | reverse complement strand
CCTATGTTGCTGCTAGTGTTGCTCTTGCTGCAGCAGCAGCAGCAGCAGCAGCAGCAGCAGCAGCAAGACGCGTGGATTTTTTGCGAGGTGTGTGTGTGTGCGCCTCTCTAAGACAACCCCTCTCTAGGGTTTAGGGTTTAGGGTTTAGGGTTTAGGGTTTAGGGTTTAGGGTTTACGAGGGCGAGTCTATGAGCATCAAAAGAAAAAAATGTTAAAAGCCTAGCAGCAGATACATTCTGCTGCAGCAGCAAAGCCACGGTCTGTACAGCCTCGGTACCGAAAGGAGATTCTTGTAGTAGATGCAGCACCTAAACCACAAACCCTAAACCCTAAACCCTAAACCCTAAACCCTAAACCCTCAAGGTGTTTGTGATAACGAAGGGTTCATCAGGAGATTAGGTGCGTGCTTTTTCTAGGGTTTAGGGTTTAGGGTTTAGGGTTTAGTGTTGCAGATGAGGATTGTATGATATTATCCGTGTTATTACTTTTTATTAGGGTTTAGGGTTTACGAGGGTTTACAATTAGGGTTTATGAGGGTTTAGGTTTTATGAGGGTTTAGGTTTTATGAGGGTTTAGGGTTTATGAGGGTTTACGGGTGTAAAGGGTGCGATGGTTTCCGTATCTTTTTGTGTATGAAGATGTGTTTGTGTATGATTATAAATATTTTTATAAACAACAAATTTTGTGCTTGTGTTTTTTATTAGGGTTTAGGGTTTACGAGGGTTTACAATTAGGGTTTATGAGGGTTTAGGGTTTATGAGGGT
>NW_024012981.1:0-764 GCF_000499745.2 Eimeria mitis | reverse complement strand
ACTTTTTTATGCAGAGGCACTTTGATTCAGCTACACACAAAAAGGAGACAAAAGGAGACAAAAGGAGACAAAAGGAGACAGTATGAAGAAGACAAAAAGCTGACAAAAGGAGACAGAAGGAGACAGTATAAAGAAGACAAAAAGGAGACAAGAGGAGACAAAAGGAGACAGTATAAAGGAGACAGAAGGAGACAGAAAGGAGACAGTATAAAGGAGACAGAGAGGAGACAGAATGAGACGTATAAAAGAAAATATAAAGGGGACAAAGAGGAGACAAATGGAGACAGAAAGATACAGGTGAAAGGCAACGTAAAAGAGACAAAAGGGAGACCAGAGGAGACAAAAGGAGACAGTTGAAATGCAGCAAAGAGGAGACAAAAAGGAGACAAAAAGGAGACAAACAGGAGACAAAAACATACGCGGAGAGACAAATGGAGACAGATAACGGAGACAGAAGGAGACAGGAGGAGACAAAAGGAGACAAAAGGAGACAAAAGGAGACAAAAGGAGGCAAGAGGAGATAAAAGGAGACAAACGGAGACATAAAGAAACACCAAAGCGTTAAACACAGAAGCCGCTGGTGCAGCCGCAAACCCTAAACCCTAAACCCTAAACCCTAAGCCCTTGTAGATGCAGCGCTTGTGTGGCGGAGTCATCAGGGTTTAGGGTTTACGGTCTAGGTCTACACCTTAGCGTTTAGGGTTTAGGGTTTAGGGTTTAGGGTTTAGGGTCTAGGGTTTAGGGTTTAGGGTCTAGGGTTTAGG
>NW_024012980.1:0-764 GCF_000499745.2 Eimeria mitis | reverse complement strand
TGAGCTCCGTAGTTGCAGCTGCGAAGCGAGTGACTACCGTTCGGTGCATGGTTCGGTCTCAGGAGGACGTACGTTGGGTGCATGGGGGCTGTGCAGAGGTTGGCCAACAGAGTTAACTGTGTGTGTAGCGTTGCGGCCATGCTAAACGTGGCGTTCCGTACTTGGTGCAAGCAGTGGCGCGGTTAGAATCGACTGCAAGCGCGAGCCGACTGCGGGCATTGGCTAGGTGTTGGATTTGTGAAGTTCGTAGTGTGGATGAGAGTTGTACCGTCTCTTCACACATTAAACCGGCAATTCGTTGGTGGTGTACTGCTTAAATTCGCAGAGTGTTGCATAACTGCAGAAAGTGTAGCGCAGACACGCATAGGCGTGCTGAGGACCGTAGCTGGTCTTTAGCAATGCTAGCTAAAACATGAACAAGTTCGCCGGGGACAAGTACTAGGACCGTACAGCTGCAGAGGATGGGCACTGGTTGCGCTTCAGGTTCAGGTAATGGTCAGGCGACTACCGAAGCAGCCGTCTCCACGTTCGCCTACTCCGTAAGCGACATGTGCGACAAATATTTGACGCTCCAGCAAGTGAGGTCCAAGCAGGGTAGCTGTAGACGTGTTGGCCAGCCCATGCAACTACCTTAGTTTAGCAGCCTTGGTTTGCTCGTCCACCTGGATGCAACAAGCGGTGTGTTAGTGACCAGTGCTAGCGTAGCATGCAGGTTATGCGCACTGATTATGTAGTGGCATTGACTAGTCGTCGGGATGCGTCTT
>NW_024012979.1:0-765 GCF_000499745.2 Eimeria mitis | reverse complement strand
CGCCTTCGGAGGCTCACGCAAGCAACGTCCGAGTGATGTTCTGGTGTCGTTCGAGACGTTTAGGAATATAATCTTCTCAGCCCTGCACCGACTGTTTTCTTGATGCGTGCAGGCAGCCATCGCCAATGTGCGGGGTACAATGTTGTCTGCGGCGCGGTAGAAAGCCGTACTGAAAGCAGCGAACATGAGTGTTGTACTGACTCCGTGTTCAGATTACATGCAGGCGGTTGCTCAACGTAGAGATTGATGGTCAGATCAGTACAATGAAATTGTTGCGGAGGCTGCGACGTCACTTCTGTTTGTATCTTGCGCAGCCTTATTTTCCTGTGGGATGCATTTGACAGTATTCATCTTGCAGTATCATGCTCTAGGGGCGTTATGCAGTGTCTAGCCTTGCATTCTGAAGGGCGCCTTGAAAGGAATTGTATGCCTCGACATGCTTCAGGTAGCCGCTCTGCTCGCCTCACCGTAGCTGTGTGCATGGCCGTGTAGCCGCATCTCCTTCTGCGGATCGACAAGCTTGCGTTAGGGATGACTGGAGTGCACTGGTTCGCTGAGCACCGGGTTACGTTTAGGCGGGTGTGAGAATGCACGCTTTGTTACAGATAGCTTGAGCACAAACAGGTGCTCGCTCAGCGCAGCGCATATGGACTGATAATTTAGGCAGTACGTCAGGAGCAGATCCAAAGGCGAACGTTGGTGTACGTGATACGAATGTGGAGTCGGCTGGGGTTAAATAGATGATAGGGATGCATCGACAATACG
>NW_024012978.1:0-765 GCF_000499745.2 Eimeria mitis | reverse complement strand
ATGCACTCCGTGACGTCTGGGTGACGGGGGAGGCAGTGCAGCTGTCGTTGCGCTACTGGAATCTCGTTCAGTGCTCGGGAGGCGTACCGAGTAGACCTGCTGCATAACACTGACAGCTGTAGGATGACGAGCGCGTTTGCGTCAGGTGGGCACATGGAATCACTGTTCTCTTAAACAACCGTGATTTGTAGGGACGGACCTGTGGTTCTGGCTCATTGAGCTCTGCGCTCTGCGGAACTAGGAACTGTCAATACCGCCAGCGCGTCAGGGCTTCACTGGCTTGGCCTCCGGAAACAAGTCAAACGCAGGCGGACTGGCGAGAACAGTTTAATTTTCTCTGCTTGCGGGCGGCGGCCTGTGACGCACTTTACCAACCGTCAACCGTCGGGCGCTTGCGTAGAGCAGTAAAGCTGACGTACTCATTCGCTAGGGTAAGCTTGCAGCCTGTGCGTATCCTGCTGGGTGTTACAGTCTTTAGGCGCAAGCGATTGTGCTTCCACTGGAACTTCGAATTTAGTGTTTGTGCATTGCTGAAGGGTGCGGTTTTAGGCGTTTTATAGTGGAACTCGCTATAGACCTCTCACAAGATGCGCTGGCGTAAGGGGCGAGTTGCTTTGCTGGTCAATGCATACGTTTTAGAATGAAGGCTTCAACGGTCAGTAGAAGGTTGCACAGTTGGTTGCTTGGCACTGGGTGTATTGGGCTGCATGACGCTTCATATCGTAGTGCAATGTTGGGTTTGAGCGCCAGACGCAAAATGTCGTG
>NW_024012977.1:0-765 GCF_000499745.2 Eimeria mitis | reverse complement strand
CTCAGATCATCTATGGTTGGGTCCCGGACCCAGAGGCAACCACCACCAGCCTGGAGGCTCTCAACGCAGCAGAGCTGAACAACGCGCTGAGGAGTGCAGCATTTGTTAACAAACTCAGAAGTAAGAAACCACAAAAAAAAATATTTTTTTTTGTTTTATATTTCGTGTTTATGGATAAATTTATGTTAATACAAACAGATGTTGCAGTTGTATTTATTTTTTTTTTTTTTGTTAGATACACGCAATCTGCATGTCAGTGTCGTCGTAGCCGCCTGAAAGGGGTCACCTGTTCAGCTTATCACTGCTGCTGCTGTTGCTGCTGCTGTTGCTGCTGCTGTTGTTGCTGGTGCTGCTGTTGTTTCTGTGTTTGCTGCTGCCGCTGCTGTTGCTGCTGCTCCGTTTGCTGCTGCTGTTGCTGCTGTTGCTGTTTCTGTTGTTTCTGGTATATATGCTGCTTTTTCTGCTGTTGCTGCTGCTGCTGTTGCTGCTGTTGCTGCTGCAGCGCATGCACTGGTGGAGCGATCGTGCAACATTCCTCTGGCTACGGATCGTCGTAGTTATTTGGAGGCCTTTTGGGGTGCAGTAGCAGCAGAGAGGAGATTCAGAGAAACAGCAGATGAACAAATAAAACAAATAGAGGAAGAATTACACTTAAACCAAATGGCATCACCAAACATGAGCTATGCTCGTGCTGCTGCTATAAAAGAAAACCTAGATAGAGGGAGTGGAGCAGCAGCAGCAGCAGCAGCAGCAGCAGGAGCAGCA
>NW_024012976.1:0-765 GCF_000499745.2 Eimeria mitis | reverse complement strand
TATGCAAAAGGCAAACATCTGCTTGTACATGCTATGTGTGAATGGGTTTACAGGTAACCACATGCCTAACACATTCTAGTATTTTAGAAACGCTATCCATCAGGTTGAAAGTTGTATTTGGTCTTAGTCGCTGGTGGCGGGTTTGCTTGTACGCGACGATGAGCAGTTCTGTAATCTAAATACGCTATCGATATGCCACCTGGTTCGGGGGGCCCTAGGTGTCCCACAGTGCATCGGAAACAAAGAAGAAACAAGGCGCATTCCAGTGAAGCTGCAGGAACGCTGATGCCTGTGTGTATGCAGGTGCCCAGATGCCTCCTGCCGACAGCCAGTCGTCGGAAGGCTATTTGGCTTGCGAGGCTGGAACGACAGAAGCCAAATCAGCGAATCTGTTGCATTATGGCTAGGGCACTGCCACGATGCTATCGCAGTGCAGCGCCTCCCCTTCAGGCCACCTCCGAGGCCTCCAGGGCAGCTGAGAATGCACAACTGCAACTTGTAGCTGCCGCAGAAGGTGTGCGCTGTCTACCATAATAGATGCAACCGACTCCTAAATACACTGCAGGCTTGCTGCAGGATCAAAAAGGTGAGCAACGATGGTTCATATCCCTCTAAAAGCAAGAGACGTCGAACGATACACTCGACACAATCCCACAACAACAAATACAAGCCCGAAAGTAGACAGAAATCCGCAGTAGACCCAACTTCCGTCAACCAAAGGCTAGCACACATTAACTTGTGAAGCGCAACTGAATAAATTGCATC
>NW_024012975.1:0-765 GCF_000499745.2 Eimeria mitis | reverse complement strand
TGCTTATGGTTGACGTGGATGTTTGTTCGTCGGTGACGCAGGATGAGGAAGAAGCCGTAGTGTATCTACGAAAGAGCGGTATCGCACGCGCTGCGAAAGCTGCAACTCGTGAGGCTCGTGAGGGGGTCATTGCTGTGTATAGGTCCGCTGACGGAACTCAATGCACTGCAGTTGTGTTGAATTGTGAGACAGATTTCGTGCAAAAAAGTCCGAAATTCGTTGCTTTCTCCCGCGCCCTAGCGGAGCACTGCTGTTCAACTTTTGGGTGTACTGGTACCAGCTCACCAGACACCCCAGAAAGCACCCTAGTGACACAAATAACGAATTCTAGGCCTTCTGAGAATCTTTCTTCGTGCGTTCAAAAGGAATCTACAAATACAGCGAGCTCCGTCAGCGAGCTGATTGCAGATTTGACTACACAGTTCGGGGAGAAAGTTGAAATTTCCGCGGTGGAGTTTATAGAAAGTGACGCATCGGCGTGTATTGGTGTGTATGTGCATAACGAAGCTTCACCAGGCGTGGGTGTTGGGAGCGCAGCGGCTATAGTGGAGCTCCGCTATGATATAGCCAACCCAGTAGCAACGCCGGTCGCAGCACTCCGTGAGCCTTTGTCTAAATTTGCAAAGCTTTTGGCCATGCAGGTTGTTGCAACATCTCCTAAGTTCGTTGACTTGGACTCCATGCCGAGTTCAGTCGTAGAAGAAGAGCGCAAAATTGCCCTAGAAGCAGCTGCAGCAGCGGCAGCAGCAGCAGCAGCAGCAGCAG
>NW_024012974.1:0-766 GCF_000499745.2 Eimeria mitis | reverse complement strand
AAAAAAAAAGGGTTTAGGGTTTAGGGTTTAGGGTTTAGGGTTTAGGGTTTACGTCGCTATATACGCGGCAAACCCTAAACCCTAAACGCTAAACCCTAAACCCTCTCCTAATGGTTGCATACAACACAACCAGGCAGCGAAACTTTCATTTGCCCTTGAGGGTTTAGAGTTTAAGGTTTGGGGTGGTGAGGGTTTAGGGTTTAGGGTTTAGGGTTTAGGGTTTGGGGGACTGAGGGTTTAGGGTTTAGGGTTTAGGGTTTGGGGGGCTGAGGGTTTAGGGTTTAGGGTTTAGGGTTTAGGGTTTAGTCTTCTACCGCCCAGAGCTACAGGATTCAAGTTTAGGGTTTAGGGTTTAGGGTTTAGGGTTTAGTATAGAAAACAAAGAAAAATAATTTATTTAGGGTTTAGGGTTTAGGGTTTAGGGTTTAGGGTTTAGTATACAGAACAAAGAGAACCAGTTTATTTAGGGTTTAGGGTGTATAAACAAAAATATAAAAAAAAAAAAAATATATAAACAAACAAATAGAGAGAGAAAGGACAGAGAAAGAAATAAATAAAAACAAAAACAAACAAACAAAAGGAGATAAAAAAGAAAAATAAACAAAAATAAAGAAACAAAAATAAATAAATAAACAAAAATAAACAAATAAACAAAAATAAATAAATAAAAAAACAAACAGAAACAAAGACAGAACAAATGCACTATATACTGCTCATATATATATATATATATATATATATATATATATATATATATATATATATA
>NW_024012972.1:0-766 GCF_000499745.2 Eimeria mitis | reverse complement strand
ATTATGTGCTTTTTACTTTTAGAAGAAGAGGATATTTCTGAAAGAATTCACGACGTCTCCACTGGTTCAAACACCCACCCACCAGTCGCAACGGGGATCGTGCGCACGCAGCTTACTGTTTGGAGCAGATATAAAATAAGACAAATGAACTAAATTTATTGAAATAAAACATTTGCTTTTAATTTGTCGAAGTGGGGAGTTTCATCCGCAAGCGCGCTGGGCGGTACGCTGGGTGGTTCTGAGTGGAAAGCCCTTGCGGTGCAGCGGCGTGACCGTTCATGGAAACACCAAACAAAGCAAGAAATGATGCTGAAATTAAAAGAAATTTGTTTATGCATTGATTTATTGGTATTAACACCCTTAAATATTCCATTTTTATGTTTTTATGTGGACGTGCGGCCCCGTCCTTGATCCATTGCCGTTGCGGTCACTTCGGAACTTTTCCCTTCCGTGCTGAGTCCACAATTTCCGAGAATAAGTCGAGCAAAGCGCTTATTAACCCACCAGAACCACTGAATTTGAAAACTTTAATTAACTTACTCGTTTTAGCATTCATTCGGGTGCCCTGTGCATATATCTCAGCAGTTCGCATAGCCTGCTCCTGAAGCACAACTCTACTTCAACTTGAAAAAGCGGGAAAAGAGGTCGAAATGGCTCCCAACGGGTCTTACAAATTGGTGAAGTGCATCGGGGAAGGCGCCTATGGCCGCGCTTATCTTGCAACAGACGCGGAGGGAAAGAAGTGCGTTTGTTTGTTGCTTCATTG
>NW_024012971.1:0-766 GCF_000499745.2 Eimeria mitis | reverse complement strand
CGCTGCTGCAGAAGAACACGCATGGGAAATGGCGCCCATTCAAGGGGGGCCCCTCTCCTCGTGTCTCATCAATCGCCTCCTCTCCCCGATCAAAAGGAGACATAATACAACTCCAGGATGCCTTGTGCGGTCTGGCCTCAGCTGCAACGCTGTGGGCTGCTGTCAGTGGCTTCAGGAGGCAGCGCCCCGAAGACGTCGCTCTTCTTACATTCTCTCTCATCCCCTTCTGGATCCAGGCGCAGCAAGATGAAGGCGCTGCGCCTGTGCACACGCAGCAGCAGGTACACACCATCCGCGCTGCAGCAGCGGCAGCAGCGGCAGCAGAACACGACGGGACTCACGCGCTGCACCATCAACAAACCCAACGGATGCAGGATGCACCGAATTTCACCGCGTTGACCCGCAGTTTGAGAGGCTTTCACACATTTTCTTCAGTTTCGGGTGTATCTCCAGCTCGTTATGTGGATCCCTCTGCTATCGAGGTACGGCTTCTTTTGTATTTCTTTTCAGATATTTTCTCTCAGCTTGCCTGTGCTGCGTGTCGTTGCTGCCTCAACAGCAAACATCAGCACATTGCCCCTGCTTTTGCGATTCAGTCTTTGCGGGTTTTGCTTCTTGTCTGTCTTTTTGTTTTTTCTGCAGTTCTACCTAACAGAACTGCTCGAGAAGAGGGGCCAGGCCTTAACGACGTGGCCCTCACCGTTGCTGTTCCTCCTCGGGTATAATATCCTCCGTCTCCGCCGCAGCAGAGGGAACGAAGCGTTCC
>NW_024012970.1:0-766 GCF_000499745.2 Eimeria mitis | reverse complement strand
ATATATATATAGTGTTCATAAGTATGCTGTAGAAAAATCAACAAAATGATAACGGGAAACGGCGGCGTACAGCACCCCGTATATGGGTAACTTGTGAAGTTTATGGCTGAAGCAATTCATTTCTTATCCCTTTAATATGTGCTAAACGTTTAAACTCAACACTTTACTCCTTTCAGACTTTCTCTCTAACGAAAGCTCTACACATTAACTGAGGACCGCCGTGTGCTGCAGCACGGGCAATATATTATGTATTTTTTGTAATTACCAGGAACTGTAGCAAGGCGGGCTGCAATTCCTGCTGCATGCAGCCTCGCATGCAAGTGATCCCCGGCCCCAACTGATGACAGCCCCTCCTGTCTACGGCGGCAGGTCGGCCTGTAGCGTTTGTGTGGAGAGGCAGCAGCATATTCCGTGTGAGGTTTCAGCACACCTTGCCGCAAGTACAGCTGTGTGCAGCCTGAAATGCACGTGTACTGAGGCCCCTTTCGGTGTATACAGGAACACTGTAGGCAATTGCGACCTAAGCTCGGCTATCTGTTTGCATTAGATGTTAGTCTACCGTCAGACAAGCCCGGTTACAAGTACCCCTCAGTTGAGTATTAGAATGCCCTACTTGGCTTTTGCGGGCTTCTCTTTCGAACTAAATTCTTTTGTCTTTTCGTTCCTCCGGTGTTAATGGAAAAAGCCAGAGCAGACTGAAACCCCATTGCCATGTCAACGGAGGGGGACGGGCTAATGCGCCGGGCTGCGCCACGCTAGACACTTA
>NW_024012969.1:0-766 GCF_000499745.2 Eimeria mitis | reverse complement strand
TCTCTCCGTTGTCTCCTCTCTACTGTCCCCTCTCTCCTGTCTCCTCTCTCTGTTGTCTCCTCTCTACTGTCTCCTTTCTCTTTTGTATCCTCTCTACTGTCTCCTCTATCTTTTGTCTCTATCTTTTGTCTCCTTTCCACTGTCTCCCCTCTCCGCTGTCTCCTCTCTACTGTCTCCTCTATCCGTTGTCTCCTCTCTACTATCTCCTCTCTGTGCTGTCTCCATTCTATGCTGTCTCCTCTCTACTGTCTCCTCTTTACTGTCTCCTTTCCCTGCTGCCTCCTTTCTACTGTCTCCTCTCTCTGCTGTCTCCTCTCTACTGTCTCCTCTCTCCGTTGTCTCCGCTCTACTGTCCCCTTTCTCTGTTGTCTCCTCTCTACTGCCTCTTTTTTGTACTGTCTCCTCTCTACTGTCTCCTTTCTACTGTCTCCTCTATCCTTTGTCTCTTCTCTACTGTCTCCTCTCTACTGTCTCCTCTCTCAACTGTCTCTTGCTTGCATGCATTCATCTAGGGGATGTCATGTCTATGGGGTGCCTGCTGATATTCTTTTTTTTATAAACATAAACAAATAAATAAACAAATAGATAAATAAATAAATAAATAAATAAATAAATAAATAAATAAATAAATAAATAAATAAATAAATAAAATTTCTCCCCTCACATCCCACTAACAAATGCAGAAAAACAAAATCTTTTTAATTTAACAAACGCTGCATGCAGCCCCAAAACGAAACACAGCCGTACAGAGGGGCTCAATAGACAA
>NW_024012968.1:0-767 GCF_000499745.2 Eimeria mitis | reverse complement strand
AGGTCTGACGCAGAACGCGTCGAGACACACAAGCATACGGCTAAAATTGGTGAAGCCTTATACCACTAACGCGCATCTGAGATCCCGGCTGCAACGACTGTGACGCTTCTTCGGCGCTGACGCACGCGCTGCGGCAACACATGGATAGTAAAATAATCAGCTTGACGCGCGTGCGGGGACTCTGGGCATGCTCCACAGATGCTGCACGCCGAACGCCAAAGCCCGTGCTAACCCCACTCAAGGATGCAGCTGAGGCGCAAAGACGCAATTCTCACCAACGTCCAACACCGCACAACTTCACAGAAAAGGACCCTAACTGCCTCTGCTACCTCCACATTCTGCATTAACTGCAGTGTCAAGCTTTGTAACAGCAACACGTCCACAGCCCACAGCAATATCATATCCTGCGATCGAATACACCTTCTATCAACTGCGGAGCACACGATCCGTTCACTCGGTGTACCGGCTCACGGCCTGTACAATCATCAATGCCACAAGCTATCCATGTTAGGCTGGAACAGGTGTAACGTCGCCAACGCATCTTTCCCGCATCTTCTGGGAATCAATTGCACTCCCGCAACTACACCTACCCTGCGCCCACCAGGAAGCGGAATAGCCCAGAATCGATTGTCTCGTAGATCATGCAGTTGTTGCTGCCTGCGAATAGCGTCTGCCTGCGCCAGGCACGCCCGAAAATAACCTGGTCAAAACTGGAAGGCTGGGTGTGCTTTCTGGCACTTAAAGATGCACGCCGTATCCGCGCAGTG
>NW_024012967.1:0-767 GCF_000499745.2 Eimeria mitis | reverse complement strand
TTACCCATTTTGACGCTTGCAGTGCTGCAGCACTTACTACGCATATCCTTGCTTATTCGACCTTGCGTGCCTCTGCATGCACTCGATAGTAGGAGCAGCAACTGCAGCAAGAGCTGCAGCGCCAACTGCAGCCAGAGTTGCCGCTGTACCATATCGCGATTAACTAGGAAGGCTGGTCGAGCTACCAGCAGCAACAGCATTCGCAGCAGCAAACACAGTAACAACAACAGTCGCAAAAGCATTAGCGTCAGAAGCAGTCGCGGCAGCAGCAGCAGTAGCAAAGCTTCATTGCCCCCTACGTTATGTGTAGGATATGTGTCAATCCCTTGCTCCATTTCTGCTGCTCATTGCAGCTCCTGTCTCTGACTTTCCTTAAACAAAAAGACACCACCTGTCTCCGCGTCTCAGGCCTGCTGCGGCACAGACGCAGCTGCCGGAGCAAGAGCTGTTCCGGCAGCAGCTGCAGAAAATACAACTCAACAAACAAAACTCTGGGCCGTTGTTGTTCAATAAACGTTAAGTATTGCAGTTCGGATGCCGAGCTTCACAAGATACATGGAGCTAAGGAAACCCGGCTTTCTCCACCCGTTGCTGCTGCTGCTGCTGCTAGAGGTGGTTGGATCCTTCTGAACCAGCAGTGGTGCTTTCCTCTTTATTCGACCGACGGCAGAAGCAGCGAGGGACGACTGACGACGCTGACGGCAGAAGCAGCGAGGGACGACTGACGACGCTGAGGTGGTGCAACATTCTCGTTCAATGCAGAATCC
>NW_024012966.1:0-767 GCF_000499745.2 Eimeria mitis | reverse complement strand
TAAGGGCATTCACAACTCCAGCAACGATGGCAGAGATGTTTTGCAGAAGCAGTGGGTAAAACACGCCTACGAAGACACTGAACGCATCCCCGCACGACATCACTGACACCACCCGGCCTAGCCACGCACTTCACAGCGCGCTCTGACACCTAAGGGGTTGTCAGACAATCAAAGCATCTACCAACGAGAAATGAGAAAGCAAATGCCTTACGCGTATATTGACCCCACCAAGTAGCCAATCAGCGATGCGTCCCACACTCAGCACGTGCAGCAACAAATTGGCTCACAAGGAACGTTTGGGGCCTTTAACGCAAAGATGCACTTCTGTTGAGCAGAAAACGTACAACGCCCAGAGCAATTCGACGTCTTCAGTTCATGCATGTTTTCTACCGCAAGCCTCTTTATTCGAACGCGACAGGCTGGCACGGCTAAGCGTCTTGTCTATGCAATATCACAAAACGTACTTCCTGTATATACAGCAATTTGATACAAGATGCTTTCGTGGTTACTAGCATGTTTTGCCAGTCACAGAAAAGCAGTTTGCTTGGTGCTGACCCCAGCGCCCTCCAATGCCTCTGCAGGTAGTCACCGGAAAATTGTGTGCTGCGTGGTCAGAAGTCCGGGAAAATGGAGGAGCGTGCCTTCACGCACACAGACAGTTGCATACGTTGCGCGCCGCCCAACACGCAACTCAACGGATGGCAGCCACGCGGTGAGCTGACAAACCAATGTCATGCCTGCAACTGAAGCTTCCCACTCACATTTAT
>NW_024012965.1:0-767 GCF_000499745.2 Eimeria mitis | reverse complement strand
ATTCGCCTCAAAACCTATTGCAGATTGACCAACTCGCAGATGCAAAACTCACACACCGCCCTTACACGTCATTCTTCCACATGTGTTCACTGCAGCAACAGCTGCCACAATGTGCTGTAAGAATGTGCGTACACACCAATGCACACACGAATGGAAGAAAAAGCGATCAAACATCTAAACGTGAACCAAAGCAGAGCTGCCTTCCGGTACGGGCAAGCCCAGTGGCACAGCCCAGAGACCCACCAGCTCATGCTGCGCAAGCCTTGTGGCGTGACAGACAGTCCAGTCCACCCGAGTGCAGGCAACGTCATACGCGACTTGCTTGCAGATGCCATACAGCGCAGTCTGAAAAGCAGACGGCCCAAACACACGGGCCCGCGCATCGCGCAGATGTGCCGCCTGCACACGGGTCATCCTAAAAACATGACGGGCACGTGGGGCGTTTTGCAAGGAGGTAAATCCAGCAAAACCCCTTCACAAGTCAGCTGTCTGCACTAGATTGTCCCATTCCAGCTTCATCGCAACCTCCAGTACTTATTTAGTACATCTCGCAAGTAAATGCAGCAAACAGCGAACCCTTGCGCAAGCCTACAATACGGGGTTGCTGCGTCATCCACACAGGCAGCACTTCTGATTACGGGCACGATGGGGACTCCATCGTGACAGATGATATTGGAGCACCAACGCGCATCCTCCGTACCAGTAGCCCGCCCGCCATACCGAGGTTACAAAACTGCCTCAGGAACGCCTTTACTGCTTGAGTGCAC
>NW_024012964.1:0-768 GCF_000499745.2 Eimeria mitis | reverse complement strand
TCCTGTGCCAACGATGTAGTTGCATGTAACTGCTCAAATGCATTCAAGGAAAAGAAGACTAGACGCATCGCACTTCTCCAGATTTCTTCGTTAGCTTCGGGCGCCTGGCGTTTCCGTAGTAAGGACGAGTTTTGTTCGCTGCTTAGAGAAGGGAGCACTGTGTCAGGGGGGCCAGGGTGTGTCTGCAGGTTTCTGAGTTGGAGTGAGGGTGCGTCTGTCTGTTCGTAAGTACGCCACTTCGGTTAATGAGGCAGCAGTGAGAATTCTTTGCTCACGGATAAAGATATGGGAGCTTCCGGACGAATTAGGTTGTGCCTGTAGGCGGGTGCACCTAGGCTGCACACACCACCGGCCATATCATGCTGCTCAGAGAGGTTCGATCTAGTGCTGCCGCGGGTGCCTTTGTGTCCCTTGCTGCCGCGGGTGCTTTTGTGTCGCTGAGCCGATGCACATTCCGGCGAATTTTTTCTCCCTGTGATCTATGGTGAGGATTACTCTCTAAGGTGTGGCTTGGCTGTCATCGTTTGATATCGGACCTGGTGCAGGTAGTGCGTCAACGTGAAGAGTGCCTGAGATTCTCAGCGTGTTTGTAGGCTCGCGGATAGGGACTGATGAAGAGCACAGCTGAATTCACATGGACGCGCAGACAAACTGGTCCGAGCTAGGGCTTTTTCAGCCTTTGAGAATTTCTTGACTACAGCAGAGATCTTCTAGCAACACTGCGTGCTCCTGGGTGCATTGCAAGACAATTGAAGCACGCCGACTGTG
>NW_024012963.1:0-768 GCF_000499745.2 Eimeria mitis | reverse complement strand
CAACCCAGTCGTCAAATGAATCCAAATGACGCCTTAGTGTACAGTTGTCCAGGCAGTGCACGAACGCCTGTTATGTCAGCGTAGGATCGGGGGATTGTCAAATATTACAACATCATGAGCCATGCAAAGCACACTGCGTCACCTGTCTCTTAGTGAGCTTCTTTAGTCCATTATGCGATCGTTCAGTGCAGAGTTCTTGCTCTGTTGGGGTTTCTCTATGCAGGAGAATCGACTACCTTGAGCGTCTGGTGCCCGCTGTTACCCGCGTGCAACGCATATGGCGAACTGTGCGGGAACGCGCCTTCGTGGCGGATATGCGCTCGCTGTGCGTCCGAGTGCAGAGTCACGTCCGTCGAGTCCTTTTGATACGGGAACGGAAAAGGATCCAGCCTCTCAGGGATCTTTTCTTTGGGGCCGTCATTACCGCGGGTATCGCGTATGCCTTTCGGCGGTTGGGCCTTAGTGACGAGGTCATCCAGTCCATCGAGATGAAGTGAGCTCTCAAGTGGACTCAACAGCAGTACCGAACTTGAGGAGCACTGTTCTTGCAGCTTGAATATGCGGTAATGTCTGTTGCGCCTTCCCAACAAGCTACTCGTAGATGCAGCTAACAAGCTGTAACTGAAGCATAATGCGTTGTACTTGGCTTAGGTTTGCTGATTCTGGAATGCAGGTATAGGAACAGGGAGGTATACTGTCTTCGATGGAGTGCGGCTGTGTGCGTTCAATCTTGGTGGCGTTCAATCATGGCTCAGAAACAGGCGGAAA
>NW_024012962.1:0-768 GCF_000499745.2 Eimeria mitis | reverse complement strand
TCCTGCAAATGCAGAGAAAACCAACCCTCTCTGGCCCTCGCGTTTGGCCAACAGCCCATGAACCATGGACTTCCAGTTTTGAGCGCCCTCTGCATGCAGCCAGGGAGAACTGTGGGCCCTTCGCAGCAGCGCACCATGTTAAGTTTCACCGGAGTCACATCAGTGTTGCTGCACTCACGTCACCTCAATCGATGCATCCACTGCAACGTAGCCTACGGTCAAGCAGCAATTGTATGACTGACAACTAGGCCACGCCAATCCACCTGAACACTTCCGTGAGCAGAAGCTACATTTGCCGGTTGCATTTCACCGGGAACCAGTATGCGGCCGGGAGCAGAAACCAAAAGCAAGTTGCTGGATTCGTTGCATACAGAAACGTTTTGCCGACGGCACCCTCCACTACATATAAAAAAGCTCTGCCAACGGCACCTTCCACTGCATCACGTTAGTGTAGGGAGCAAGACACTGCTCAATCGCGATTGCAACCCACCCACCCTACGACATGCTCCGGATCCAGAAAACACACGCCCGTCAGCGACAAGTGAAGAGAAATATACATTCGAGTACTGCATAAATCAAGCTCCACCTTCGCACAGTTTTGTGCTTCTAAGAAGAAAGGAGCAGCCCCTTCCACGGAGCGTATTGATGTAGAGCCAAGGCCTCTGCACGGCCACTTCACAAGCACTACGCACGTGGAACAAAGACTGGACGACTTCGGACAACGGACCTAGTGAGGATATGGCTGGTGCTCCATGCCCGAAGAAAATA
>NW_024012961.1:0-768 GCF_000499745.2 Eimeria mitis | reverse complement strand
TATAAGGCCTGGATGCAGGACCCCAGCTCGCTGCAAGTGTCTTACTTCCCTTCTGGTCCCCTTCTGCACCTGGTGAAGCTCATCGGGGTGGTGGATGTTCCGTCTAGGGGTGAGTAGCAGCTTGCGCATGAATGCGGGGTAGAGGGCCCAGTAGCCCAAAAGACTTCAACGCCGCATGGTGTTGTGTATGTTATACGTCAAGTTAGATAATGGCATAGCGAGGGACGGGTAATTTGATGAGGAGCTCCAGGAGATGTGAAGGGATGCGATATGCGGCACCCCTTACACGCTTCTCCCGTTTAGAGAAGAGCGTCCCATGTGTGCAGAGGCACTCGAAGCGGCTTTGCAAAGCGCGCGGATTCAGTTTACCCTTGATGACTTCACTGGAAGGATCGAATGCGAATATACAGTTGGAGATGAACTGACCGAGTACCGTCAAAATCAAATCCTTGTGCGTTGGGCACAAGAGCTGACCACTCCTCCTAACCGCCTCTTCTGTGTATCGTCCCCTCCTTTGATGGTTTCGCTTCTTTTGTAACCTCCGCTCACATTTGCCTACTTCGCTCACGTGCTGCAAACTCCGATTGTCCTGTTTCCTTAAGTGGTGTGTTGCCGGTGCCTTGCTGTGTACTCTGGGGCTCGGTTGGTACGGCACCCCCATGATTTTGCAGCAGGGGTTGGAGGCGTACACTTGCAAGGCTCATTGACGTCTTACTTGCATGCGAATAGCAGCAACATCACAGGCATTTGAGCTCTTGAGTTTGTGGC
>NW_024012960.1:0-768 GCF_000499745.2 Eimeria mitis | reverse complement strand
CAACGTGCCGGTATATGAGCCTGTGCAAAACAAATGGACAAACAAGGGGATATGCAAACAATCTGCACGATGCGTCAGGAACTCGCGGGGATTCTGCTTGCATGACGAAGAAGGAAAACCGCACCTGGAGAGCTCCGGATCCGCTGCGCAAGGCCTCGTAATGATGTACGGCTTCATCTCTACTAGCACAACGCAGCGCATGCAAGTACTCCGCGAATTCGCGCAGTCTATGGGGCTCCCGTGCAAGCTTCAGGAAAGCAAAACTCATTGCGCTTCATTCGCCCCACTGGGGGCTGTATGATTAGCCCGCTGCGGCATGCATTGGGCGGGGGCAGGATACAGCGATCAACTGAAGAGTTAGCCTAGTATTGGACCTTCAGACACTCGTAGATGCTACTGACGGGGGTAACCGCTCCTGTATCATGCAGAGGTACCTTGAGTTCGCGTGTAATATCCAGCTGTTCCATCGAAAAACGCATAGTTTGTGTAGCAGCCTAATGATCCGGGGGTTGCGACGACGATTGACCCTGGCCTAAGGTCTTGGTCCAGTAAGGTGCAGGTGCCTGAAAAAACGAAGAACGCACTATGGAAATATCTAGCAGCCCAAGAAGAGAGAATTGCTTCAGCACGGTTTTTCCGAAGAAGGAAATCGCATGTAGCCGTGTTGTCAACTTATGAAGCACAACTCGGTGGCCGTTGTTTTGCTACAAGCAACTGTGTGCAGCGCAATCTTCCGTTCAACTCCTTCAGCATTTGTATACTTGCTCG
>NW_024012958.1:0-769 GCF_000499745.2 Eimeria mitis | reverse complement strand
TGCTGCTGCTGCGCGCCCAACGAGCTTCTTGTACAGGTACACAAACCCTAAACCCTAAACCCTAAACCCTAAACCCTTTTAAACCCTTTCAACAGTTGCAGCTATAGACGCACAACACAAGCCACTAAGAAATTAGGGTTTTATGTCTAGTGTTTAGGGTTTAGGGTTTAGGGTTTAGCACTAGGGGTTCAAGACTAACTACCTACTAAGGGTTTAGGGTTTAGGGTTTAGGGTTTAGGGTTTAGGGTTTATGCAGGTGAAGATGAGGCGGATGCGTCTCCACGGGGGTATTTTTGTGTGTCGCCTTCTCCGCGTTTGTCTGCTGCTGCTGCTGCTTCTCTCTGTCTTTTTAATGGGGTATTTAGGCCCCTAGAGCTGCCGCTGCTGCGGCTTGCTGCAGCTCCTGCGGGGCCTTCACGCAGCAGCAGCAGCAGCAGCAGCAGCAGCAGCAGTATCAGCAGCAGCAGCAGCAGCAGCAGCAGCAAGGGGGGGAAAGCTACGCAGCAGCAGATACTGCCAGATTTGTTTATTCCTTTTAATTGTCTTTCTCCTTATGCTGGTGTTGCTGCTACCGACCTGCATGTTGCTGCTGCTGCTGCTGCTGCAGAACGTGCAGCAAATGCAGCAGAGACAGCAGCAGCAGCAGCAGCTGCTGCTGCTGCTGCTGCTGCTGCGGAGATAGAGGCCGAAGACTGCACCGCTGCTGCTGCTGCTGCTGCTGCTGTGCAACAAGAGTCCCCCGGAGCGCATGCAACTGAAACCAGCAGCA
>NW_024012956.1:0-770 GCF_000499745.2 Eimeria mitis | reverse complement strand
TATGCTGCCTCGTTGTCACGCTATGTGCTGTTCGTTGCTGCTGGTACCGAAGCAGGTGAACCTGACGCATTCCTCTGCTGCTTCAGGCACTGGAGAAGCAGTAGGCCCTTTGAAGTTTTTTTGTTGCTCTCTGGGCCGAGTCATGCTGCAGCAGCAGCAGCAGCAGCAGCTGCTGCTGCTGCTGCTGCTACTGTTGTTTCGCCGTCTCCCGCGGCGTTAGTTTTGTCTGTAGCTGCAGCAGCTGTTGCTGTGCTGCTACCACTGCAACGAGAGGCTTCTCGTGAATTTCAGTAAGAGATGGCTGTTTGAGAAGGGCTTTCTCAGCTCCCAGTAGCTGTGGCTCCTTCGACGAGCCCACAAGAGGCCCCCAGTTAGATCTGCACTGCCCCTAAAGGCCTCGCCACATTTTCTTAGGGGCCCCGGGGGCCCCTGCCCCCCCTTTGAACGTGTTAAGGCTGCTGCGGTGTATGCGCGGCTGCCGTTGTGGGTGTTGCAGGAACAGGTTCCGGTTGCTGTTGCGTCTGTTCTATGCTGTTGACAGCCGCAGCTGTTCATCGGTTTAATATATTTTTCGAGGTTCCCTGAATCTTTCAGACTGGGGGGCCCCCAATCTATGAAGCTGGGGGGCCCCGAATCTCTCAGACTGGTGGGCCCTTGTGAGTCACCTGCTGGGGATGTAGAAAGCCCCCAGGGCCAGGAACTCCAGGGGTAATCCTCATCTATCCTTGGGGGCCAGTTTGTTTCTTTACAAGGTGTCTTAAGAATGTCTT
>NW_024012952.1:0-771 GCF_000499745.2 Eimeria mitis | reverse complement strand
CTGAGGCAGAGGGTCTGCGTACTGCTGCGGGGGCCCCCAATAGTCGCCGCAATTTCAATACTGGATATAAATATTTGCTGCTGAGGGCATTCAGAGCCATGGGGATAATGAGGGTAAGAAAATACACGCAGCAGCAGCAGCAGCAGCAGCAGGTGGCTGCTGCTGATGATGATGCTGCTGCTGCTGAGGATGATGATGATTTGCTTCCTAGAACACACATACGTGCTGCTGCGGACTGCTGCAGCAGCAGCACGTGGGGTTTACTGCTGCTTGGTACAGCAGCAGCACGTGACCGTTTCTGCTGCCGGCTGCACCAGGAGCAGATTGGTGTTGCTGCTGCCTGCTGCAGCAGGAGCACATGGACGGTGCTGCTGAACATACGTGCTGATGCTGCAGCAGGAGCCCTGCATGCAATGTATTGTTGCGTCGCTGCAGCAGCAGCAACCTGCATGCATCTTCTTCCTTGTCTGTCTTTGCTGTCCACTCTTTCATGCCGTTGGCTGCATGCGTTTGTTTCTTTTTGTTTTCTCCGTGCTTGTTGCTGCTTGCTGCAGGCAGCCAGCTCTCTGCTGCTGCATCTGATGCTGCATCTTCTGCTGCATTTGTTTCTGTGGCTTGTGCTTCATCCGTTGCTGCATTTGCTTCTTTGTCTGCTGCTGCATCTGCTGCTACATCTGCTGCTACTGCTGTTGCTGCAGGTGGTCTTCATCGACGCTCAGGAGTGGCAGCACGCGAAGGAGACGCAGCAGCAGGTGTCTCTGCTGCGCAGCA
>NW_024012951.1:0-771 GCF_000499745.2 Eimeria mitis | reverse complement strand
ATGTGGAACTGTATGGCTGTGACCGTGTCATGGAGTTGTGTTGTTGTTTGTCAGCCTTGTCAGTGACGTTTGTCAGCATGGGCCTTGCCGTGTTTCAAGCCGCATCTGTGTCCCATGTGGCCGGTAGCTGACACATTCCGAGCAGTTAATTTAACAAGCTATTTGTTGCGGCAGCGGGTGCGTCAGTTTTGCGCAGCAGTCACACTGTTGTTGCAACCGGAAACCAACTTGCTTGTAGGCGGTATAATGCTTGACGACCTTTAGCCGCCTGCGCTGAGCGGCCTGCGTGCTTTGAGAGGCTTTGTTGCGGAGCTCACTGCAGAGGGAAGGTGGCGCAGTGCTCGGTGTGGCTTGCGTCAACCTTCGTCGTTTGAATGGCGATGAGGAGATGAAGAGCGGCTGCTCACACAATTCTAGACAAGATTGTCTGCAATCATGCTTGAGGCTAGGCGTCCTGCGGCTTAACACAGAAGGTGAGCAACGTCCGCCCAAGGGCGAAACAAACATGGGTGAATTTCCGACGCAATATCTGGAACATGTCATGTGTTAGGCTGCTAACAAGTATATACATTCACATGCAAGCGTGCAGTATCCTGGTATGTGGACTCGTGGCGATTTTTGCGGTTTTCTGACTGCAGCGGCTCGAGGCGTGCTGTCGTTTATGCGATTGCACTGCCGAGCCAACGCGAACAGCAGGGTGCCAGGCGCTGGGCAATTCATGTGTCCTGGGGCTGTGGGTAACGTTGCCACTGCACGAGCAAAACACGTTGT
>NW_024012950.1:0-772 GCF_000499745.2 Eimeria mitis | reverse complement strand
ACAACTGCTGAGAGCCATGCAGGCGTGGTGCATACGAAGGGGACTGCAGAGTACCCGTCTGCGTTCAGCTGGACCCATTTCACCTTACACCAATCTATCGAACGATTACACTTCTGGAGCTGCCAACGATAAGGATGAAACTGTTTATTGTTCCTCTCTCTGAACCTTTGTTGAGGAATTACTGTCGCAATCCCTGAAGCCTGTTGGTATTGCGTAAGTGTGCCTTTTGTTGGATGGAGCAAGGGACGCAGCGGCTCTTTTGCGATGATAAGCTTATTGTTCCTCTCTCTGAGTTGTTGGTGAGGAATTAGTATCGCATCTACTGAAAGAGAACTCCGCAGCGCCATTTCGGCCGCTCTCGTAAATATATTTAAGCTTTGTTTGTGTTGAAGCGTTTCGTTGGACCTGGCTGGCGTTTAGAGATAGAGGAGTAGTGTAGCTGCTGTTTGCTTTATCGATGGCTCGCGGGGTGATGCCCCCTTTCCACTTGCGTAGGCTACTTTCATAATTAAAATCGCTTGCTATTGGAGCATCGTTACGCACGCAGATAAAGGTATTAGAGCGTGGCACTTAGATTAGCGATGTGCCGCAATAGCATGGTTTGTAGGCTGGCTGCTTGCAGATGTTTCGCACGATACACCAGTTGCACTTAAGCTACTTAAGAAGAGGTAGTGTATATTGCTAATGCAGCACCGCTATAATGATGACTCCACGACGCTTGGCTTCCGAAGGCATCTCTTGTGGAAACCATTTTAAACCAGTTATCCCTGTC
>NW_024012949.1:0-772 GCF_000499745.2 Eimeria mitis | reverse complement strand
CGCTGAATCATAAGTTTTAGGGCAGCGTCTCTAATGCCACAGTCTGTCTCACAAAGGCATACTCCAGCACTAAGCCGCACTGCTCCTCATGCCAAAGAAGTGTACGCTTGCACCGAAACGAACCGCCATTTTGTGCCATACGCCAACTGCATATATCCGCCCGCATGCACATATACTTCTATCTTTGCTACCATACTAGCTGAAGCGTGACGCCAATCAAATCACGGCGAAGCTGTGGATTGGCGTCGCATGCTTGAGCAATTCTGACAACTGTTCTAGTTGCTGAAAGCATTGCACCGCCGCACGCTCCACTCCTCTTCTTGTGCATACTCTCTTTCCAAACAGCGGGAAATGGCAGCGCCAAGGGAGGTTTCAACCTTATCACTGTCACAGGCGTGCAGAGGCTGCACAACCTGCAGATGCTCACGAATGCAGATGCGCTAAGCCTCCGCCAAGTACTGCGCACAGCGCTATCGAACTGAACACAAACGCAATAAGAAAAACTGCAAAGCGAGGCAGGTGCAGTCGCGGGCCTTCCTTGGCAAATCGCGTCTTTTTGGAAGACCAAAAGAAAACTGAACTTGCGGCACACACGAAACACCACTCGGGTGCAGGCAAAGGCACTGCTTGCAGCCGGGCTCTGTTTCGTGTGCTGGCGTGTTATGGACACTTTGGCGTGCTAGGCCAACCGCACAGTAAAAACATCCGCGCTCGCACAAAAGGCTCACACTCCGAAGCCAAAACACTACACAAACTGTCGCATAAAGCGGAC
>NW_024012948.1:0-772 GCF_000499745.2 Eimeria mitis | reverse complement strand
TGCTGCTGCTGGCTGCAGCGCCTTTGGGCTTATCGCTGAGCAGCAGCAAACGGCTCGCCAGGTGTATATGCAGCAGCAGCAGCAGCAGCAGCAGCAGCGGCAGCAGCAGCAGCAGCAGCAGCAGCAGCAGCAGCAGGATTCGTTGTTCTTTTGGCTTGGTGGATTCTGCAACCCGCTGAGAGCGGAAAGAGCGGTTAGTCTTCATATTTAGGGTTTAGGGTTTAGGGTTTAGGGTTTAGAGGTGTCTAGGGTTTATACCTTCTTAGTATTTAGGGTTTAGGGTTTAGGGTTTAGGGTTTAGGGTTTGTGCAGGCCTGCATCGAGTCAGCCCTTCCTACTGCGTGGACTCTCTCGCGCTGTCTTCCTGCTGCTGCAGCAGAAGATGAAATACTTCTATTGAAGGCAAGGGTTTAGGGTTTAGGGTTTAGGGTTTAGGGTTTGATTAGGGTTTAGGGTTTGCAGTCTAATGATTAGGGTTTAGGGTTTAGGGTTTAGGGTTTATGGTTTCGGATTACGGGTTTATTGTTTCCCGTTTATTTTTTTACAATCAACTATCAAGGATTTAGGGTTTAGGGTTTAGGGTTTAGGGTTTAGGGTTTAGGGTTTGTGCGCAGCACGCAGACTCTATAGTCCCCCCCTTTACCGAAGAAACAGAAGATTGGGGTTTAGGGTTTGGGGTGTATGTACACCCCAGCATACAGCTCGTAGGCAACGCCTTTATACACTACATGCTCAGCAGCAGCAGCAGCAGCAGCAGCAGCAGCAGCAGCAG
>NW_024012947.1:0-772 GCF_000499745.2 Eimeria mitis | reverse complement strand
AAAAAAAAAAAAAAAAAACAGAAAAGAACAAAAAAAAATAAAAAATAAAAAATAAATAAATTTTATTTTTTATTTTTTATTTTTTTTCTTTTTGGTTTTTTTGTTTTTTCGGTTTTGGGGGTTTGGTTGGTTATAGGGAGAAAGGAGAATAGATAAAAAAGAAAAATAAATAAAATAAACAAATAAATAAATAAATTAAATAAATAAAACAAATATATAAATAAATAAAATAAATAAAATAAAAATAAAAAACTAACCAGGGGGTTGCAACATCTAAGGCTGTTTTTATTAGCTCCTAATTCTTCAAGAAACAGAATAAATAAAATAAATAAAACAAAACAAAATAAATAAAATAAAATAAATAAAATAAAATAAATAAAATAAAATAAATAAAATAAATAAACAAACAAACAAATAAAATAAAAGAAATAAATAAATAAATAAAAATAAAAATAAAAAAACTAACCAGTGGTTTACAGCATCTAAGGCTGTTTTTATTAGCTCCCAATTCCTCAAGAAACAAAATAAACAAAAGAATAAACAAATAAACAAAACAAAACAAAATAAATAAAATAAAATAAATAAATAAATAAAATATAAAAAATAAAAATAAAATAAAAATAAAAAACTAACCAGTGGTTTACAGCATCTGAGGCTGTATTTATTAGCTCCTAATTCCTCAAGAAACAAGACCCAAGAAACAAAACAAAATACACAAAATAAATAAACAAAAAAACAAATAAATAAACAAATAAAACAAAACAAAACAAAA
>NW_024012946.1:0-773 GCF_000499745.2 Eimeria mitis | reverse complement strand
TGCATGTGTGCATGTGTGCGTGCATGCATGCAGTGTTTGTCCTACCAAGCACGCATTGCATGCATGCATGCATGCATGCATGCATGCATGCATTGATGCATGCATGCATGCATGCATGCACCCCAACATACATGCATGCATGCATGCATGCATTGATGCATGCATGCATGCATGCATGTATATGTTCTCGATCGCCTCCTAACGAAAGGCTGAGGAAGCAGCCTAAACCTGAAGAAGAAATAAAAAGGAAGAGAGATCCATCATCACTGCTGCTGCTGCTGCTGCTGTTGCTGCTGCTGCTGCTGCTGCTGCAGCAGCAGCACAGAAGCAGCGGCCTACAAGCAGCAGCTGCTGCTGTTGCTGTTGCTGCTGCTGTTGTTGTTTTTGCTGCTGCTGCTGCTGCTGCTGCTGCTGCTGGTGCCCCGCAGGTGTTTTATCCTGCCTGAGGCGATTGACTTCGTTTTTATTTTATTTTATTTTTATTTTATTTTTATTTTATTTTTATTTTATTTATTTTTGTGTGTATAATATAATAGAAAGAATATAAACTGCTGCACTGCCGCTTATTTATACTTTCTTCTTTTTTTTTTATTTTTATATTTCATCTGTGTTAATATACCTATTGATCATCAATCTCATCACCACCATCATCTGCATGCATGCATGCATGCATGCTTCAGTATTTATATAATAAACCCCAACAAACTCTACATATATATATATATATATATATATATATATATATATATATATATATATATATATATATATAT
>NW_024012945.1:0-773 GCF_000499745.2 Eimeria mitis | reverse complement strand
ACCTCGGAAATCCTGGAAGGCATTTTAGTTCCTGGAACGCCAGCCAACCTTGTCTTGGGGCTCGTTGTGGAGTGACAAGCCATCGGCGTCGGCATTTGTAGAAAGCATCGCAGTCGCTGAAACTCAGGTTGCCATTTTTGTTTTGCCTTTCTATTTAAGGCTGAGGAGGCAGAAGAGCAGCGCGGCAAGCCACACAAGGAGGGCTGGATAGGTATCCTTCGATGCTGGGGCGATATATATCCTTCTGGAATGCACTGCATGAACTCTGAGGGCCCTGGCTCGAAGGGCACGGAGTGGCATGACTCGATAGATAAGCAGAGCCTGCGTGCAGCCGGTTCTGACGAGCCTGCGGCTTGTGTTCAGGCGCAGAGCTCGTGTACAACGAAGAAGAATGCGGAACTAGACCGTCCACTCAACCAGCTCATCGTGAGCGAGCTGGGTTGTAACGCTGGTGTCGTCGGAGGCTTAGAACAGGAAAATGAGCTCTCTAAATGCGTGTCAAGTGACGCGCATTGCCAAGATCGCTGCCCGCGGAAGCGGGGCGCGTCGCATACCTCCGCCCCTGCAGAGTCCGAAGGGGCTACAGATATGGCCAGTGAGGGAGAACGAGCTAAATATACACCCCCCCGTGTAGAAGACCGAAACTCTGGGGTGCAGCCGAGGCCTGCGAAGTGCTTCAGATCAGCACAGGAACTGTCGTTCCGTGGAGGCGCACCGGCGGGGATTGCCGATCCACGAACCGAAGAGCACCATTTGGAAAATACAGGATTGGT
>NW_024012944.1:0-773 GCF_000499745.2 Eimeria mitis | reverse complement strand
CTAGCCTATGGGGCTTCCCCGTCTATTCCAGCTGTTTCTCGGACTGCTGTTGCAGCTGCGCAGGCAGCGGCAGCACCGGAGTCGTCACGAGCACCAACCGCAGCAACAGCCGCAGCAGCAACAGCAGCTCCAGTGGCGACATCTTCCCAGGGGGAAGACGACGTTGTTGCTACATCTCCCGGAGGGACCGTTCAACAGGCACAGTGGCAGTGGCAGCAGCAGGAGAAACAACAGAGTCAGCACGAGCAGCAACAGCAGCAGCAGGAGCACCGGTCCGCCCACACTGCACCTTTCGTGCCCCGCCTGGCCCTTCCTAGCAAGGTCCTACCGCGCCTCCAATTGCAGCCGCAAGGGAGCAGCCCTAAAATGGAGGAACCCCTACCTCACAGCGGCAGCGTTTCAAATCGCAGGAGCCCCCTGAGCAGGGGAGGCCCCCAGCGTGATACTGCTGACTTGCCTGGCAGCGAGAGCAGCTCTTTGGCTTCGTCTGTCTCTGTTTCCCCTGTCTCATCCTCGGGCGAAGTGTCCCCTGCGGAACGGCAACAGCAGAGGGCTCCCAGTGGACCCCTTCGATTTCAAGGGGGTCTTCGCTTACAGGGTGTCCCCAAGCTAGCCATTCCGAGACTGGGGGGTGGTGGAGGGCAGTCTCCAAGTTCCGCAGCAGCGAATACCGGGGGAGAAGCAGCAGGGGCCTGCTTGAGCCCCCAAAGGAGGGGCAGCGGAGGCATCTCGCCGTCGGTCTTTCAGGAGGGAGATGCACTGAATAGCCGCAG
>NW_024012943.1:0-773 GCF_000499745.2 Eimeria mitis | reverse complement strand
CAGTAAGAGTAAGCATAGTACGGAGACAAAAAGGAGGAAACAGAAATGAATCAAGGGAAAAACTTGCACACGTGAATAGCAAGAATGTGTAGAGGCTCGCAAACAACCAATACATAAACTTAATTTCAAGTGCTGCCCTCGCTACAGTAGAAGCAGCAGCGGTAACTGGAGAGCCTAGGGAAACGTACAAATGAAACTGTTAACAAATGGGCACTAATCAAAAAATATGAACGACAGCCAGCGCCACCATCTAGACGCAGCAAAATGAATTATAAAGAGTGCTGGTGTGCGTGTACACAAACACACGTCACTCCGGTTAAAAAAAAAAAGAAAGTATTTCGGATAAAATGAGCCTTGACCAAGAACGGTCTATCACTGCATATCCGTTTCCCCCCCTCTCTCTCCCTGTTTCTCGGCTTCCCTTCCCTCTTAACCCTCCTGCCTCATGTTCTATTTCCCGGCATTTCTCGTGGTTTATGTCCCCCCTCTTCCCTCAGTGCCTTCTCGTCTGGCGTGCAGCTCACGCAAAAACGGCAAAGAGGCAAGTTTACAATATGTTTGTTTGCTTACGGGGCTCGCTGGCGAGGTTGTGTGTTTCCTTCTGAATGCGCTTCGGAACCAGCATCATGCTGCGGCGCTGCCTTGGCCTGGCAGGGCACAGGGACAAGCTTCAACGATGTGAGTGTTCTAAACGAAAGAAATGAGAAGAGAGAAAGGAAAATATGATTGCAATTATGTGGCACAACGGCAATGCCCAACAGCCGGAGAAGGCG
>NW_024012942.1:0-773 GCF_000499745.2 Eimeria mitis | reverse complement strand
CTGCCATGGATTATGTATTCATTATTGCCAACACATATTTAGCCGTTTATATTGTGTATAAGCCGTGTAGGCTTAAAAATAGGATTGAGACTCAATAACTGAACCGGATCATGTCCTGCAAAACAACGTCCAGCACCGGCCATGGACGATGAATGAGCGAACCGACCCGAAAGCGTCTGCGAAACTTGGGCAAAATTACTTTTTTAACCAGAATCAATGTGCAGGCAGAAAACATGCAACGCAGCCACCACTCTGCAGCTAGCAAACACGTACCATGGAGCAGTTTTCTTCAGTACCGTAACTTGCCCGAGTCTCCGTAGGTGCATATTCCCCTGTCCATGAGGCAAGGTAATTTTGTTTTTGTTTGCGCTGCGAGAGGGCTGTTTGCGTTGCGAGAAGGCTTTTCCTCTATACAGGAGATAGATTGTTGGCAGGCCCAAAATAACTGAACAGTTGTTGCTAGCAATGCTTTTAGATTATTTGCAAGGATAAGAAGCGTCTTTGGAATGCTTGCACATTCCAGCTAGCTGCGCTTCTTTACCTTGCTAAGCAAGATACGCGTGAGCCCGATCTGAATGAATTAGTTTGATAACCTACTTTCTGAAGCTCAGCAAAAGTTTGTGTGCTAAGTGCCGCGCCGTGGCGACAAGCGCTCACGTGCACCTCTCCAATGGCACACGACGAGTGAAAATGAGGGAAGCACATTCTGCAACAGCACACCGGAGGTACGCCAGCACCTGGCCGAAGTTATGCTACGGCGCATCATCTGGACT
>NW_024012941.1:0-773 GCF_000499745.2 Eimeria mitis | reverse complement strand
GCACAGTTGTGGGCAACCTGATTCGAACGACCTGTATAGCACTGAGGCGAAAACATCTTTGTAAGATTGCGCCGCAGTGCGCATGTAGCAGACAGAAAATAGATTTTGAACAGTCAATGCCTTCCATGTATCCTTCTTGCTAGAATTTGTTGCATGTCGTCAGCATCATAGCGCCACTCTCACAAGGCAAGGACGCACTTCCTGGTATAATGCTGTCCCCTTGCGTGGAGGCGCTGTTTCATGCTTGTTAGGCTGGCGAAGACTTTCTATAAATGCTGTGGAGATATGAGGGGTTAAACGCTATGGCTTGCCGTGGGCAATCCAGCGCTGTGGTGCCGTGGAGCTTTCCTTCCAAGTGATACACAAGCCGGGACAACACAGCAAGCAAAATGGCAAATTCCATGGTGCCAACGTCCACGAGGACGAAGAAGATGTACGAAGCCAACGAATGCAGGTGAGCAACCTGCAAGGTCCCATGGGCCTGGAGGCGAGAAGTGTGCGACATACGGGAAAGGTTTCCACTGCCTGCGTGCACCCACGAACTTGACAACGTACAGCCCGCCGCGTGCTCAGAATCCTTGCTTCGCCGGATGGGCGCGTAACGCCGCCTGTGATACATTGAGAAGAAAGCCGTGCCCCATTTGTAACGGTACCCTTCCGGATATTTATGTCCTGGGAACGTACCAGACCCACTCAGCAGCGCCCGCACAGAGGGTTCACGTATTTTGCCCGTGATAAACGAGTCCCTGCGTAGCAATCATAGTTTGCCACTC
>NW_024012940.1:0-773 GCF_000499745.2 Eimeria mitis | reverse complement strand
AGTCCAGATGATGCGCCGTAGCATAACTTCGGCCAGGTGCTGGCGTACCTCCGGTGTGCTGTTGCAGAATATGCTTCCCTCATTTTCACTCGTCGTGTGACATTGGAAAGGTGCACGTGAGCGCTTGTCGCCACGGCGCGGCTCTTAGCGCACAAACTTTTGCTGAGCTTCAGAAAGTAGGTTATCAAACTAATTCATTCAGAGCGGGATCACGCGTATCTTGCTTAGCAAGGCAAAGAAGCGCAGCTAGCTGGAATGTACAAGCATTCCAAAGACGCTTCTTATCCTTGCAAATAATCTAAAAGCACTGCCAGCAACAACTGTTCAGTTATTTTGGGCCTGCCAACAATCTATCTCCTGTATAGAGGAAAAGGCTCCTCTCAACGCAAACAGCCTTCTCGCAGCGCAAACAAAAACAAAATTACCTTGTCTCATGGACAGGGGAATATGCACCTACGGAGACTCGGGCAAGTTACGGTACTGAAGAAAACTGCTTCATGGTACGTGTTTGCTAGCTGCAGAGTGGCGGCTGCGTTGCATGTTTTCTGCCTGCACATTGATTCTGGTTAAAAAAGTAATTTTGCCTAAGTTTCGCAGACGCTTTCGGGTCGGTTCGCTCATTCATCGTCCTTTGCCGGTGCTGGACGTTGTTTTGCAGGACATGATCCGGTTCAGTTATTGAGTCTCAATCCTATTTTTAAGTCTACACGGCTTATACACAATATAAACGGCTAAATATGTGTTGGCAATAATGAATACATAATCCATGGCAG
>NW_024012939.1:0-773 GCF_000499745.2 Eimeria mitis | reverse complement strand
CTGCCATGCGGGGAGCGTAGTTGCACACTCTGTGCGTGCAAATACACTGCTTCCTCTGCATCTCAGCCTACGCTAAGTAGCCTTAGTAGATCCTAACCACCAATACAAGCTTGGATAAGAACAGAGTTTATCTGGGGCGGGGCTGCAGGCATGACTCTCATCTCGTACGGCCCCATCACTGCGAATATGTATTTCGGGTTCAGAAAGTTTCCGTTGCCGTCTTGAGCGTTCCCCTGGCAGCGCTGCTAGTAGTCATGTTTCTCCAGCTCCGCAGCTATTTTCATACGTCTCTTATCCAGAATTATTTGAGCTTACTTTTTGCAAAAAAAGCATATGCGGTGCTCGGTACGCGTTCAGCGTGCCAGCTTTGCCGCGTTGCGTCTTTTCTCGCTTCGTATATTTTTCCATGCATTCACAGCTTCACTCTTCATAGATTTACACCCTGAAACTTTCTTGCCCCGTCTTCTCTCTCTGCAGCTACGCTGCAGAAGTAGCATAAGTATTCTACCATATCATCGCAGTCAATCTATATACCCCGTAGCTCTCTCTCTGCATCCCCCCCGGTTACGTATTGCTTCTCCCCTGTATCCAGCTCTGCTATGAAGCAATAAAATAAATTTTCTGAACCCGCTGTTGGAGTTCTCTCCACTATGAGCTGATACTTCTATCGATAGCCTCCCCCTACTTGCATTTCTTCATCTCGGCTGTACCCTCTTCACTACCCAGCCTAACCCTAAACCCCCCCATCAACTCACTCTATCCAGCATAACCCT
>NW_024012938.1:0-773 GCF_000499745.2 Eimeria mitis | reverse complement strand
GTTGGCGTTGCTGCGTATGCTGTTGCTGTTGCTGCTGGATCTGCAGTTGTTGCTGGGTGTGCTGTTGCTGCCGGATGCGCTGTTCCTGTTGCCGGTGAAAGTGCTGTTGTTGCTGCTGCTGCATGTGCTGTCGTTGCTGGTGCTGCTGGGTTTACTGCTGCTGCTGCTGAATACGTTGTTGCTGCTGCATCTGGTGCCGGTGCTTCGTTTGGCGTTACTGTTGCTGTTGCTGCTGCTGTTGGTTGTTTCAGATTCCCCGTTTGGCTCCACCTGGGTTTGAGGAGGACAGCATCGAACTGCTCTAACTCCGTCTGCAGCAACAGCAGCAGCCGATGCCGCAGCAGCAGATGCAGCAGCAGCAGCACCAGCAGCAGAAAGCAGATCGTTAATCGCAGCAGGATAATGTTAGCTGAAGATATATTACGTGGTTAATAAAATGTATTTTGTTTTGTGGCCGAAGAGAAAATACAGAAGACAAAACAACAGGCCAGAGGAGGAAGGAGCGGAGGGAAGAACAAACCGCATCAACTGCAGTACACCAACAAAACAACCAAGACAAACAAATAAGCAAATAAACAAGCAAGGCAAACAGACAAAGCAAGAAAACAAGGAATGTTTTAGATTAATAGAGAAGGAATGCTGATTGAAAACTAAATAAATTATGTTCATTGCATGCAACTGAGCTTGACGAAGCAAAACAACGTAAAAAGTTCATCAGACAACTCCTTTGATGTTTTTTAACTCGATTAAATACACTAAATCGATGGGCCTAC
>NW_024012937.1:0-774 GCF_000499745.2 Eimeria mitis | reverse complement strand
TATATATATTTTTTTTTTTTTTCTATATATATATTTATTTGTATATATATTTTATCTTCTTTTTATCTCTTATCTTCAGCTCTCACTATAAAGGATTTATATTCTCTTTACCATGAGCATAATACATTTATTATTTTTTATTTTATTTTTATAATATTATAATATTATAAAAATAAAACAAAAAATAATAATAATAAATACTTCTTTGTCTCCTCCTCCTCCTCCTCAACAACAACAATATAATAATTTTATTATATTTATATATTTTATATATAACATAATAATATTATTATATTTACTCTTTCTTAACAACAACATTATAATAATATTATTATATTTATATATTTTATATATAATATATAAATATTATTATATCTCCTCTTAAACAAAAACATAATAATAATATTATTATATTTATATATTTTATATATAACATAATAATATTATTATATTTCCTCTTTCTTAACAACAACAATATTATAATAATATTATTATATTTATATATTTTATATATAATATATAAATATTATTATATTTACTCTTTCTTAACAACAACATTATAATAATATTATTATATTTATATATTCTATATATAACATAATAATATTATTATATCTCCTCTCTAACAACAATATTATAAGAATATTATTATATTTTTTCTTTCTTATCAACAATATAATAATATATTATTATATTTCTTTTTTTTAAATTAAAAAAAAATAATATTATTATTTTTTTCTTTATAACAATAACATTATAATAATATTATTATAT
>NW_024012936.1:0-774 GCF_000499745.2 Eimeria mitis | reverse complement strand
TAGGGTTTAGGGTTTAGGGTTTAGGGTTTACTGGAGTTTGCCTCGGCGAGAGAGCCGCAGCAGCAGCAGCAAACTCCTCAGGTTGCTGCTGCTGCTGCAGAGGCCGCCGCTCCATATAGAGACGCAGCTCAGCACAAACCTCTCGGGAAAGCTGCACGCAAACCCTAAACCCTAAACCCTAAACCCTAAACCCTAGACCATCGGGGGCAACAATGCTCTGCAGAAAAATCCTTGTTGCTGCTGTCTGCTGGCGAGCGATGTTCTAGGGTTTACAGAAGCGTGTTCTAGGGTTTAGGGTTTAGAGGTTAGGGTTTAGGGTTTGCTGTTGCTGGTGGTTTAGGGGATTAGGGTTGAGGGTTTTCGTCCTTGAGTAGGGGGTTTAGCAAATACGGTTTAGGGTTTACGGATTCGTCTAGGGTTTAGGGTTTAGGGTTTAGGGTTTAGTCCTAGGGTCTAGGGTTTAGAGTTTAGGGTATGAGTGGAGTTCTAGGGTTTATGCAGAACAGAATTAGGGTTTAGGGTTTAGGGTTTAGGGTTTAGGGTTTAGGGTTTACCTGGAGAAGAGCTTATCTAGGATTTGTGTAAGCAGAGAAAGAACGGCTTCATCTGCATGCGTCAGGTGAACCCCGGAGCACTCTGCGAGTTGCTGCTGCTGCTGCTGCTGCTGCTGGTTGCTGCAGCCAGCAGCAGCAGCAGCAGCAGCAGCTGCTGCTGCTGCTGCTGCTGCTGCTGCAGACGGAGACTCTAAGCCGTCTGCAGCCTCATAAAGAAAAG
>NW_024012935.1:0-774 GCF_000499745.2 Eimeria mitis | reverse complement strand
ACAACCGGTATATATGTATGCAAACCTGTATTTTTAAATATCTAATGGAGATTAATTCTTAGAAGGAGCTCTCAACTCAGCTGTCTGTACAGCTGGCTGCTGCTGCTGCTCGGCTGCAAACGTCTGCATACACCCATCGAGATGAGCAGCAAGTATCATGCAACTTTTGTTCGGTGCTGCAGTGCGAGGAGGTGGGCGGCGTGACTGGGTCTGCATGCACTCAGAGTTTCCGGTCCTCATCGCGGTGTCTGTGCATGTGCATGCGCATGCGCATGCGCATGCAAAGCCTGCAGCAGCACTCAGCTGCACCGCTTCTGTCTGATCTCTTCCTAGATAAGCCGTAGCTGCAGCCGTTCAGCCCGCCAGGGAGATGGGGAGCACGTGGGGGAGGAGTTTCTCCCTGAGCTCTGCCTTCCCGCAGCAGCAGCAGCAGCAGCAGCAGAAGCAGCAGCAGCAGCAGCAGCAGCAGCAGCAGCGACCGCTGTTATGTTTCACCATTCAGATGCAGTGGGTACCCCAGAGGGGGGAGATGGACTGCGGCCTTGCATGCGCTCAGATGATACTGAAGTGGGGCTTTCTTATAAAACTAATAAAATTTTTTTTATATAAAAAAAAATTATGCTGCTACAGATATTTCCTGTATTTCTTTGTTGCTTTCTCTCTCTGTCTTTCTCTCCCTCTTTTCTCTAGTTTTTCCTTTTCTCTCACCCTTATAACACTTCTCTCCTCCATACATGCATGCATGCATGCATGCATGCATGCATGCATGCATGC
>NW_024012934.1:0-774 GCF_000499745.2 Eimeria mitis | reverse complement strand
CGACCTTGCGGCTCGATTAACAACCGAGGCCCAAACCTTGCTCCTGCAGAGGTTAGAGCACCACCCAATGCCGTTTTAACTCACGGTCTTTGGAAGCATACACAAAGTTGTCATTGAACGCTTCATGTGCTAAACGCCACGTTAAATAGCTACAGAAGACCAGCCGCAGCTTTGCAAGCCGAACCTGGATCCCAGTTCACCTTGATCAGCCCTGATCCGACGGCTGTACGCAGATTAGAAAACGCAACCGAAACAGATGGAGGTTTTCTTTGCTCCTCTAGAGCAACCTATAATTTTTGTCTCACCTCGGTATCTTCGCGACGCTGCGGCGCCACAGCCTTCATGGCCTGCATCCAATGTCGCCTCCTCTCGACCTCATTCGGGCAAACAAACCAACACCAGCATGTACACCCTCAACGATTCATCGCGACGCAGGCTACCCATCTACAGTTGTCCTCAAACTAAGCAGCTAACGCGACCTGTTTTGGACATTCAGATATTGCCGTGAGCGCTGACAAATTGTGTCGCAATCCTCCAAGCTTACGGGCCCCTCGCACAAGGCAACAAAAAAAAAATCGCATACCTTGATAAGCCCTCAACACGGTTACCTTTACCAGCGCGCTACGCGCTGAGCAAATCCAAGAATAGGCATAGAACCAGTGACCTAAAATGTACTGCCTAACTGGCCACAATATGTTTTACGGACACACACCCAACCATCTGTCCGCGCGGCCTGCTCACTGTCTGGAAGCAGAGATCCATACACACAAGGAG
>NW_024012933.1:0-774 GCF_000499745.2 Eimeria mitis | reverse complement strand
CAAGCCGGCATCTCCTAGCATGCAGCTGGAGTACCGTATCATCCGCAATCGGCAGGCATCAATCCCCTTACCTGATAATTAAGCATAACAAAGACTTCCGCACACGGCGTCATTCAGGAACGTGCGATACGAGCAATCTAAACAACCTCAAACCAACAAACAACACCACCCGATGACATACGCTAAGACAAATCCATGGACAGCAGATACTGCATACCACCACCCAAAACAGAGGCTGATCCAAACAAACAAACAGCCTGCCATGTTGGGCACCTATAGCCTAACCAAGCATTCCAACGGGGACCCAGTGCCGGCTCCCAAATACAACGCTGAGCGGCTGCCCTTCTCCAGCGCTGGCACGTGCTGCCCCTCGAACGATGCTAACGCACTCTCTGCAACTTTTGCACTCCTGCTCTACCCACGTCCTGTTGGTCTACATATCACGTGGGTAATGCATTCCCTGGCAAATATCGACCAGGCTGCCAACAATTCCATATCTATGTGAGCTTTTTTTCTTGCCCATGGCTCTCATCCAAACCCATCCCACACAAATCAACGTCGAACGCCTCTAGCCAGCCTATCCCCAAAACATCATCGCAATCTAGCATTCACCAGCACATCCATTCCATACCTCACGTGAGCACGCATCCCTTGCGCTCAGTTCTCTACGTTGCTCGCGCCTGCCCCACTTCCTGCGCAGCGAACGACATCGCTAATTACCTTCCTCTTTCTTACGCACACACCGGACGAACGCGAAATCCGTAAGCAACGAGC
>NW_024012932.1:0-775 GCF_000499745.2 Eimeria mitis | reverse complement strand
TGCATGCATGCATGCATGCATGCAGTGTATACCCAACTGCTCTGAGCTGTCTGTACACCCCAGCGGTAACGGTGGGGTGTACAGACAGACAGAATATATTTAAACTTTTTAATCGCTGCTGCTGCTGCCGCTGCTGCTGCTGTTGCTGCTGCTGCTGCTGCTGCTGCTGCTACCTCTAGGGATTACAGATACCACTGAAGCAGACCCTGACTGCTGCTATTGCTGCTGCAGCACCTTCTGCTGCTGCTGCTGCAGCTAGTGCTGTTAGTGTTGCTGCTGCTGCCGCTAGTGCTGCTGCTGCAGTTTCTGTTGCTGCTGCAGTTGCTGCTGCTGCAGCTACTACCCAGCCACCGCTAAACAAACAGCAGCAAGAGGAGACAAACACGAGTTGCTGCTGTTCTTTTTTCTTTGCTTTCGTTCTTATTGATGAAAGGAGACAGCAGCAGCAGCAGCAGCAGCAGCCCCAACCACAAAAAAACAACAAAAAGCAGCCAGCTGCATGCAGCGCTCAGTGGCTATACTACCCGCAGCAGTACATCAGACCTGTCTGCAGCAGCAGCAGCAGCAGCAGCTGCAGCAGCAGCGGCCCTGCCTCGGCCCCTCTGTGTCTGTACACCTGCGCTGTCTTCCGTGCACGCAGCAGCAACTGCAGCAACAGGAATAGCAGCAGCAGCAGCAGCAACAGCAGCAGCAGCAAGTGCAGCAGCAGCAGCAAGAAGAGCCACCGCAGCGGCGTTCTTCTATGAGGCGACATGTATAGCGTTCTCTGTGCTAT
>NW_024012931.1:0-775 GCF_000499745.2 Eimeria mitis | reverse complement strand
AAATTTGCCCAGCCTGCACGTGCGACCATTCCAAACAGCCCGCTTCACGGTGCACTGTAGAGTATGACTATCAAAGGCAAAAAATGATGCCCTGGCTCGGCGAGGTACACTATTCTTTCAACAGACGATATGCCTCTGAGCACTCAGCTCTGTCTGTTCCAAGACATCCTGCGCAATAACGTGTACACAGAACAGTGATGCCGAGCAGATGCATGCAGGAAGCACTGCTACCCGCGGTGGTGAGGCGTGAAACAATGCTTCACCACAGCTGGTAACAGTTTTTCCTGAGGCCTTCTGAGCACCCCCGCAACTGCCAATACAAACAAATATGTTTTCTCTGTACCACAGCACACGGACGCAAACCCGAACAATTCCCGGAAACGACGTGGAGTGTAAATGACTGTCCAGCAAGTGCAAATCAAAGAGCGGGAACACTCCGCACTAAAGGATACCCAAGACGTGTACTGTCAAGACGAAAGTGCCCCTCGCTGCTCCGGAGTGTGTACATTTCTTTCGGAAAACACTTATACGTCTGCCGGAGCAGCTAGGCCTGTTTTAGCGCTCATCGCACAAGAAGATGCAAGTAAACAAAATGCATCTCCTAATCATGCCTCACACTTGCTCGTCGCGATGCTGGCTGCTACTGTCCGCTAACGGCAATAACTGCTCGTTAAAATATCTGCATACTTCCTGGGCGATGTGCAAATTGCCTTAGTAGGAGCATTTATCCTCACACCGAAGCGGTTGCCTCCTGTTACGCATTTTGCTGCACACG
>NW_024012929.1:0-776 GCF_000499745.2 Eimeria mitis | reverse complement strand
GCTGCAGCAGCAGCACGCGTTGCTAGCTAGCTAACTAGCTAGCTAGCTAGCTAGCTAGCCAGGAGAGCTGCTATGGAGAAAGCTACTTAACTAGCTGCCTGCATGCTGGTGAAGCAGTCAGCTATCAAGAGATCTGCTGCTGTTGCTGCTGCTTCTGCTGCTGCTGCTGTTGCTGCTGCTGCTGCCGCTGCAGCTACGCCGGTTCCAGCGGCGCTACCTTCTTGTTTGTTGCTGCACCAGCAGCAGCAGCAACAGCAGCAGCAGCAGCCGCTGCTCTTGCTGCTGCTGGTGCTGCTGCACGTGCTGCAGCAGTGGGCCTGACTGCCTGCTGCTTGGGGCAGCCGCTCTGCCCTGCTGCTGCAGCTCCGCAGCAGCAGCAGCAGCAGCAACGGCAGCAGAAGCAGCCGCAGCAACAACGGCAGCAGAAGCAGCAGCAGCAGAAGCAGCAGCAGCAGCAGCAGCATACTGTTGTGCTTCTATCAGAGTTTTGGGGGGCTGTTCTGCTGCTGCTGCACTGGTGCCGTCGATGTGTTTGCTGCTGCGGGTTGGTGGGTTGTGCTCTCCCCCTCTAACCCAGAATGCAGCAGCAGCAGCAGCAGCAGCAGCAGCAGCAGCAGCAGAAGCAGCAGCAGCAACGACAAGAGCAGAAGCAGCAGCAGGAGCAGCAGCAACAGCAGCAGCAGCAGCAGCAGCAGCAACGTGATGGGTGTAACATGAGTTAGCGCAGAGTTAGCTGAGGAGCCTATTGACAGCTTTGGCATGCTGCGCGTAAGCGT
>NW_024012928.1:0-776 GCF_000499745.2 Eimeria mitis | reverse complement strand
TTACAGAGTATTTGTACTTCTCTCGATGTTATGCGATCTACTAGTACGGCGTGTGACGCAGGGTCCCGGCACAGCTGTTGTTATATCGCTAACCCCCTTTTCTAATATTCAGCTCGATCGGGAAGCCTGCACTGTAGGCGCCTGTCTATGCAATACAGTTGGTGCTCTCGCGCCTTAACAGTTCCTTCACCGGGATCCACCAACAGCTGCTATAGCATTACAGAACTACCAGACGCTTACCCAGTAATTTGCTGGTGTGAACTAAGCGACTAGAATTGTTGGAGAAGACTGGCAGAGCAGCAATGTATCAGGCCGCTGTTAAGCGTGAGTTGGAGAAATGCGTCTATGCGACATGCAGGGTACGCGCCGGCCCGAGGCGCTCCCCTCTCTCTTAGCGTTAGATTCACGCTTGGAGCAACGTGCTGACACACTGCTGTACTGTTGTTTGTTCCGATCATGGTGGCTCGAGCGACCGCAACAATTAAAGGTTGTGCTACTAAACGCTAGGAATACTTGGAGTAGAATATTCTGGAAATTAGGAGACCGGTTGCAGCAGTCCCCATACGGTCTGCTCGCTCCCTTAGAACACGTTTGTAGTCTGCGAAGGGAGTACGCATTGAATTTAGCAATTAGTGTGTCAAGCTGGGGAGCATCTAATCAGCAGCATGTGCATCGATTATGGAATAGTAGCGCATTTATGTTTTTGAAGTTGTTGAGCGTACCTGTTTTGCCCAAGCCCTTGCATATCAATCCAGGCCAGGATGTCTGCTCATCTG
>NW_024012926.1:0-776 GCF_000499745.2 Eimeria mitis | reverse complement strand
TTTTTTTGTTGTTGTTTTTATCTTTACTACTAATATTTTCAGTATTATAATATTTCGTGTGGTTGTTGTTTATTGAACCGTGGATTCTATCAATCCCCTGCAAGTGCTGCGGTCCAGCAAACAAAACAAAAAAACAAAAAACCAAAGAAACAAAAGGAAAAAAATAAATAAAATAAATAAATTATGTATACTCACCATAGTTTATGAAACGCTTCGCCGAAGAAGACCCCAACTTTATCGCTTTGTGTCAGCTCCTCGCAACAAATATCACACTGCCTGGGGGCGTCAGCCATGGTGACCAGCGGAATATATACGTAAATATGGGTAGCCAAGTATTGGGGTTTCTGTATTTATATTTTTTTGTTTAAATTAATATTCAAAAGGATTCGTTTCTGCAGCAGTCAGCTGGTGATGCATCGCAGCTCGCTCACAGCGGCGGTGGCGCTGCTTACCACCAGCTCCACAGCAAGCACTACCGCCGCAGCAACAGCCTCAGTTTCGCGTATAAAAATACTGAAACAGTACTTAATTCAATCTTTAATTAGTTTTTAATGTTAAATTTAATACTTTTTTTCTAATTAGGTTTTTGGTTCCGCGAGAATATCTCGCAAATAACCGGCTTCACGCCACAGGTGATTGACTGACAGGTCAAATTCAAGCTCGAGCACAGCTACGGCAACGCTCCGCATATTTTCTTTTTTTTTAGATTTAACTATAAATTAATTTTCTTAAAAAATATTTAATAAAATATCGGGGCAAATTGTTCACTGGAAATC
>NW_024012925.1:0-776 GCF_000499745.2 Eimeria mitis | reverse complement strand
GAATTTCAGACGAACCTCGTTCCTTATCCTCGTATACATTTTATGTTATCTTCTTATGCTCCTATTATATCTGCAGAGAAAGCATACCATGAACAGCTTTCTGTTTCTGAAATAACAAATAGTGCTTTCGAGCCAGCTAGCATGATGGCTAAGTGTGATCCTAGACATGGTAAATATATGGCATGTTGTTTAATGTATAGAGGAGATGTTGTACCAAAAGACGTAAATGCAGCAGTAGCAACAATAAAAACAAAAAGAACAATACAATTTGTTGATTGGTGTCCCACTGGTTTTAAGTGTGGAATAAACTATCAACCACCAACAGTGGTACCAGGAGGAGATCTAGCTAAGGTTATGCGTGCTGTATGTATGATAAGTAATAGCACTGCTATTGCTGAAGTTTTTAGTAGAATGGATCATAAATTTGATCTTATGTATGCAAAAAGAGCTTTTGTACATTGGTATGTTGGTGAGGGTATGGAGGAGGGTGAGTTCTCTGAGGCTAGAGAAGATCTTGCTGCGCTAGAAAAAGATTACGAAGAAGTAGGCATTGAAACTGCTGAGGGAGAGGCAGAGGAAGAAGGATATGGTGATGAGTTCTAAATAAATAAATATTTATTTATTTATTTGTTTATTTAAAAAAAAAACAAAAAAAAATGAGTCAGAAACAGAGAAGATCTGGCGGATGAAGAGGGAGAGGCTAAGAAAAAAATTATATAATTATTTATATTTATTATGTAAATTTATATATATATATATATATATATATATATATA
>NW_024012923.1:0-777 GCF_000499745.2 Eimeria mitis | reverse complement strand
GCAGCAACGGCAGAGGCAGCAGCAGCAGCAGCTTAAAGAAAGCGAATTCTTCCGGGCTTGAAACTGAATCCTTTGTTATTAATTTTTTTGCAGTGATAGAAGCAAAGAAAGCCTGCAGCAGCAGCAACTGCAGCAGCAGCAACTGCAGCAGCAGCAGCTGCAGCAGGGCGCCACAGCAAGTCGGTGGAAACCGCGCAGCAGCAGCAGAAATGTCTTCACTATAAATGAGGCATCGAGCAGCTGCAAATTATTTATTTAACTTATTTTACAATTTGCAGCTAGCTAAGCCCACGTCTTCAGCTGAAGGGCCAGTAACAGCAGCAGCAGCAGCAGCAGCAGCAGCAGCAGCGGCGGCCAATGTGTGGGGCCCCGTGAGTTGGAAGGCAGCAGCAGCAAGAAGAAAAACAGCAGCAGCAGCAGCAACATCAGCAGCTGCAGCTGGATCAAGAGGGATACCAGGGCTAGGGCCCTCAGGGTTTGCTGCAGCAGATGTCGCTGTGTCTCCATCGCCGTCTGCTGCTGCTGCTGCTTGCTGCTGTCTGTCTGTACACCGCGCTGCAGCAGCAGCTCGCTAGCGCCTTCGTTACTACAGCTGGTGGGGGGCCCCTAGTACCTCCGCAGTCGTTTCAAAGGGGAAGGGCCTTCTGCAGCAGCAGCAACAGCAGCAGCAGCAGCAGCAGCAACAGCAACAGCAGCTTCTCAATCGGGAGCTCCCTCCCTCTCCGCCCTTCTGCTATGGACGGGCAGCAACCCGGCCTCCCTGCAGCTCGGTGAGTC
>NW_024012922.1:0-777 GCF_000499745.2 Eimeria mitis | reverse complement strand
GCAGAGCCATCGCCACCCCAAGAGAGGCAATACAGGATACACCACAGCTGCAGCAGCAAAAACAGCAGCAGCAGCAGCAGCAGCAGCAACAGCAACAGCAGCACAAACTGCAGCAGCTACACGGGAAGGTGCAGCAGGACAAACAGCAAGAAAAGCAACCACAGCAGCAGACGCAGCAGAAAAACTAGCAGCTGCAGCAGCTGTTGCTGCAGCAGCTGCTGCTGCTGCAGCTGCTGCTGCAGCAGCAACAGGAAAAACAGCAGCAGCAGGATACGCTGCAGCCAGAACAGCTGAAGCAGCAGCAACAGGACTAGCAGCAGCAACAGAATACGCTACAGCCAAAGCAGCAAAAGCACAAGCAGAGGCAGCAGCAGCATCAGCTGCTGCTGCTGCTGCTGTGCTCCATCTGCTGCTGCAATAGACCTGAAAGAAGGTTGCTGCAGCAGCAATCTGCTGCTGTTGCTGCTGATGGCCTCTTGGGGTCACCGAAAGAAGAAGAAAGTAACAGCATATGTTGAGGTGTATGTACACCGCAATGGCAGCAGCCACACTATAAACTGCTGCAGCGTTAGCTCCCGCTGCTGCTGCTGCTGCTGCTGCTGCTGCTGCTGCTGCTGCTGTTGCTGCTGCTGCTGCAGTTGAATAGGTGCAGCAGCAAACACTGTTGGGTTTTTCTGTTTAATTGACTTACCTTGCTGCCTCTGTAACTCTATACACTTGGGGTGTACGTACACCCCAAACCACAACTCTGTGCCCCCCCGCGGCGACTTGTATTTT
>NW_024012921.1:0-777 GCF_000499745.2 Eimeria mitis | reverse complement strand
TGTCCTGTGAACTGAAGGATACTGCAGGCAGTGACATAGATGACTTTGCTCCTAAACGTGGTTTCCTAGCAGAATAAGATATATAAGTCCCCGTTGTTTCTGTCAGTAACTGACAGAAACTTGCATGGAAAAGCATAATCTCATTAAGAATGATCTGGGTTCCCCTAAAGAAAGATCTCTCGATCCCCATCTGCGTGCGTGGATGGCATCGTGTTTCCGTCCACCACAGCCGTAAGCGTGGGCCCAGTTGCGGGAACACACAGGGTGTATTCCGTATGCAGGAACTGTTATAAAACATGATTTCGCTTTTTGGTTTGTTCTTATTTGCAAAACAAACGCTCTTCGGCTGAATTGTATGACCCCGATATGTTGTTCCGGCTCGACTGGGTTATGCTGTGCACTACACTCGCGGCACCACACGTGGGGACATGAATCAATGGCATTTCTTACAATTTCGGGAAAAGCACCTCTGCAACAACACAGTCGACTGAAAAAGTTTGCATTTGTTTCTGAATTACTGTTTGAAGCTGACGGTTTCGGTGTCTCTGGGGTTGCCGCCCCACTGCAACTCGATGCTGGTTCCCGACGAACCAGTGCACTGTTGTTCCCGCGGTGTTTGCTTGCAACTCCAGTCGCTCGACTCGATAACTCTGTGTACTTCTCTCATCTTTCCACAAATATTCTGTTAATATTCTTTCTAATTGCATGCTTGCAGCGTTCCAAAGTTCCATTCTTCTGTTTTCGTCAGGATCGCTCTCAAGGTACAGCTGGTAACAT
>NW_024012920.1:0-777 GCF_000499745.2 Eimeria mitis | reverse complement strand
TTTCCGTTCATTGAAGCTGTCACCGCGACCGCTATGTTTCTCACTTAAGCGCGAAGCACCAGCTCCCAGATAGCAGCATGCCCTCTCTCTGAACCATTGCGATAACGTTTTGCTAGCCTCGATGTCGCCATACAATGCTGGCGCCGGTGGATCAGCAGCCTTTCCCAGCAATGTAATTTTCCCCACCAATTTTTATGCTGTGACGAATGGTAATAGAAATGATAGCACGCGCCGTAAACACCACACACCGCTGTGAATCGCCACAGCTTTCTATGCAAGCGCTCACACTTGCTGTGTTTTGCCAAACGGTAGAGAAAAGAGGGGCGTTCGACTCCCTCTGGTAGCCTTTCCAAGTCTCAATGAAGTTCTCGGCACCACTGCTATGCTGACATATGCCTCTCTGCCGAGTACGGAATTGTGAGGCTTGAGTCTCTTCAGCAGGAATCTGAACCAAACTTATGCAATGAATCGCTGCAGTAGACTAAGCCCTGTCACCTACCGGAAGGCATTAGACGAAGACAATGGGCCCGGTGCGAAGCAACGCTTCAGGGGAATTCGGCAGTTTCCCCTTATTCCCAGTTGCTACTGAATATCGAAAGGAAGAAAGACCCTGACAATTTGTTCCTCACAACAATGGCTAGAGGCCAAGATAATCCCTAGCTTCTAGCGAACTGTTAGCTATCAAACGAACCCTATTCAGCTAGGTTTGCAGTTTCCATTCCCCAGAGCTCCAAGCTCATCGCGAATTTGCCAAAGGATTCAAAAAGCTGCCCCTAA
>NW_024012919.1:0-778 GCF_000499745.2 Eimeria mitis | reverse complement strand
AGGTTGTCCATCCGAGTTTTTGCTTCCCTATCTCGCCCTCTGTTTGCAGCTATAAACCCTTGGCAGCCAAAGGGATATACGGTTAATGGTTGCCGAAAGCGCCCTGAGGAAATAGGGAAACCTAAAAACCCGTACATCCAGTGGACGGGCGAAAATTGCTGTCAGCGAACATTGCAACGGGGAAGTAGCATACTTTCTATAGTGGATTTTCCGTAATAAGCGGTGAACACCTGTGGGCATTAGGCATTCGTGAGAACTAAATTCTGGTTTTCGATATATGCAAGTTTAATGCGTAATCCCTCGGCACAGGTAGGCGGTCTCCTATATATCGCTTGCGATAGCTGCAGCGATACACGCGGCCCCAGCAAGACTAGTGGCATACGCACTTGAGCAGTCGCAACTGTCTCCGAATACACCAAATGAAAAAATAGACGTGTAGCAGAGGGATAACCTTCAAATGCCCTGGGCTTGCAAAGGTAGTAAAACCTTGTGCATCAGCGGCATAGGCTTTAGCCATATGATGGAGGGTGGTCGCTGGCAAAGTGCCGTTCGGCGGAGTTACGTGTTTTGGAAGTGAGAGCGAAAAAATTTTTTCTAGACATATAATGATGGGCAACAACGGTTGATTTTGACGCAGTGTTTTCATTACTTGTCAAGTAAATTCCCACGTCTGCTGCGCTTACCATCTGATCACCCCGCAAACATAGCCAATTATCCGAAGATGAGCCATGCAGGTGATATGTCTTCTGCGCGCATGAGCCGCGTATGTAGAAGAATT
>NW_024012918.1:0-778 GCF_000499745.2 Eimeria mitis | reverse complement strand
TTTCCTTGCCTCAAGTGAAAGCTTGTTGCTGTAGTGCACGGCGTAGCGCAAGTGTTCCCGCAGCGTGGCGTTGGGATTGCTGCGGTGACTGTGACACAGGCCTGCTTGTTGTGGGGCCTGAGTTGGCATTGCATGCGCTCAGGTGGGTCTGCAGTTACAGGAGGCGAGGTGGAAAGTATTGGGCCCTGGCTTTGGGTGCGCCAGTACTCGCCTAGTTCAATGAAGCTTGTGTGCCTACGTCTTAGGTGTAGTATGCATCGGCAGTGGGGGAGGGATTTGCACGTTCCATGGGTTTCCAGCGAGTACGGCACCAGACCGCCCCAATACAGACAGCGGAGAGAGTTGCTACCGCAGTGATAGTCTGGTTAATGGGGCAGTTGGATGGAGCGCAGCGTTTGGTTAGCGTTACGTAAGAGGCGTTAGGCAGAATGCAAAGGTGGGACTCGTGTTGTTTGCCACTGCAGCGTTATTCGGTTTCGCAGTGGTTATGCCCCGTAGCAGTGGAGCCTGCCCCAGCATCAACCTGCAGCTGGCACGGTGGAACGTCAAGTGCGCGATGGGCCCTCTGCAGGGAAAATTAGCGGAGCAAGATGCCCGCGTGTCTGTGGTGCTAATCTTTGCAGGCATACGCGATCTGTGTCGTGTGGGGCACAGGTGTCTGCCGAACGCCGTTTGAGCACCAAGCGCCGACGTGACTCTGCAGACCCATTAGGCCATGCAAAGGAACTAGTGTGCCCAGTGAGACCTTTGTGCGGTTGCAGTTTCCTGCTCGGGACAC
>NW_024012917.1:0-778 GCF_000499745.2 Eimeria mitis | reverse complement strand
GCCCCTGGCACCCGCTGCCGCGTCTCTTCGCAAAGCAGCAGCAGCAGCATCAGCAAGACGGCAGCACCACCGTGTACGCATGCATAGGGGGGCAGTTGCTGCAGATATCTATAAACTCAGCGGCTACCAGCACCTCCCTGAGCCGCCTGCCTCTACGCCTCAGCAGCAGCTGCAGCAGCACCTGCTGCTGCTACCCCACAACCACCACCAGCAGCAACAGCAACAGCAACAGCAGCAACAGCAGCAGCGCTGGAACCGGAGACCCCAGCGGGTCCTGTAGGCAGTGCGCGACGGCTGCAGCAGCAGCAGTGCAGCGGCTGCAGCGGCACGGCTCAGCAGCAGCAGCAGCAGCAGCAGCAGGAGAGCCCCGAGGTCTTGCGTTCGTTGAGGAGGCTGGGGAGAGGCTGCTGGCTGCAGCAGACGACGGTGGTGGGGTGTATCTGCTGCGCCTCGACAGCCACAGAGAAGGCCGACTGCTCTCTCGCATAGCAAAGGGATTTGCTGCACTGTATGCCCTTCTGCTGCTGCTGCTGCTGCTGCTGCTCCTGCGGCTGTTGCTGCTGCTAATGCTGCTGCTGCTGAGAATGCTGCTGTCCCTGCTGCTACTGCTGCTGCTGCTTCGTTGTTACTGCTACTGTTGCGGTTGCTACTGCCGCGAGTGCTGCTGCTGCTGCTGCTGCTGCTGCAGCTTAGAGTTGCTGTACTTTATGGTGTTGGTGTTTGGGCATATCCCCGTTGCTGCAGCTGCTGCAGCTTCCTCGGTTGCTGCTGTTGTCGT
>NW_024012916.1:0-778 GCF_000499745.2 Eimeria mitis | reverse complement strand
TGCTGCTACATTATAGGGGGTAAGAAGCGTGTCTTAGTCCCGACATCAGCAAGACTGTCTCCTCACCGCAGCAGCATCCCCGGCGTCGCAGTAGCAGCAGCAGCAGCAGCAGCAGCAAAACCAGCAGCAGCAGCAGCAGCAGGGTCCAGTGTACCCCCGCCGCTGCAGCGGGACTGGCGCTGCGTGCTGCTGGGGCTGCCGCGGAGACCCTCGCTGGAGGTGGGGAGACTGCAGCGCCCCGACGACAGCAGCTTCAGTCTTTACTCTTACCAGCAGCGGCTTGTGTACTCTCTCGATGACTTTGCTGCTGCTGCAGAAAGGAGACTCCGCACCTTCTCTCGTACCCTGGCAGCATGGGGGCCCCCCCTGGCTCCCCCGAAGCAGCAGGAACACAGCAGCAACAGCAGCAGCAGCAGCAGCAGCGGTATCTTACCTCCTTCTGTATCTACTTCTCCCCCTCTAGGCACCAGAACTCCAGCTCGCGCTGTCTCTACACTTGTAGGGGGTGTAACGGACATGGGGGCCCCCCGTGCTGCAGCAAGGGGCCCCCAGCGTGCTGCAGAGGAGACAGGGTTTGGTTTGAGCTGGGGCCGTGGTTCTGCTGAATCAGGGTCTGTGGGGGCCCCTGGGGGCCCCCCTCCGGGGGGCCCCTCCCTGGGGGGTGCCCCCTTGGGGGCCCCCGGCGGGGGCCCTGGCGGGGGCCCCGGGGGGGGCCCCGGCGGAGGGTACCAGCTGCCTGAGCTGTGCTGCTGGAGGCCCAGGGGACAGTACGTGAGGA
>NW_024012914.1:0-778 GCF_000499745.2 Eimeria mitis | reverse complement strand
TATTTATTTTATTTGTTTATTTATTTTATTTATTTATTTTATTTATTTTATTCATTTATTTATTTTTCTTTTATTTATTTTGTTTATTTTATTTTATTTATTTTGTTTATTTTGTTTATTTTAAACAAACACAAACAGGTCCGCTCTCTTACTTTTTTTTATTTTTATTTATTTTTATTTATTTTATTTATTTTATTTGTTCATTTATTTTATTTATTTATTTTATTTATTTATTTATTTTTCTTTTATTTATTTTGTTTATTTTATTTTATTTATTTTAAACAAACACAAACAGGTCCGCTCTCTTACTTCTTTTTTATTTTTATTTATTTTTATTTATTTTACTTATTTTATTTGTTTATTTTTTTATTTATTTATTTTATTTATTTATTTATTTATTTTGTTTGTTTTATTTATTTTGTTTATTTTATTTGTTTTATTTATTTTAAACAAACACAAACAGGCCCGCTCTCTTACTTTTTTTTATTTTTATTTATTTATTTATTTTATTTATTTGTTTTTCTTTTATTTGTTTTATTTATTTATTTATTTGTTTCTATTTTATTTATTTTGTTTATTTTATTTATTTTGTTTATTTTATTCATTTTATCTATTTTGTTTTATTTATCTTAAACAAACACAAACATGTCGGCTCTCTATTTATTTTTTATTGATTGATTTATTTATTTATTTTGTTTATTTTATTTATTTATTTTGTTTATTTTATTTATTTTGTTTATTTATTTATTTTGTTTGTTTTATTTATTTTAATTAATTA
>NW_024012913.1:0-778 GCF_000499745.2 Eimeria mitis | reverse complement strand
AGTAGCAGAGGCAGCGCAGCATTCTTCGTACTGGCTAAACACACAGCGGCACTGACCACACGGAACACCTGAAGCACCTGGATCTGCGACGTAGGAATGGATAGTACACATGTGTACAGAGACATGAGAATCTGTTTACCGTGTATTTTATGGTTTTTCCCTGCTGCTGTGCCTCCAGACATATAAGAAACATCCTATTATGCGGCCGCTTACTATCAAGTCTAGGAGACAGACGGTAGTACTCGTTGCCTTGCGGGACTGCTGGCGGTTGTTTCAGGCCACAAGCTGGGAATTGTTGAAGCCTCCTCATCCGCAGCGCGTCACCCAACTCTGTCTAGCCAGAATAAAACCAGGGAACTGCCTACCAGCACATTGGAGGAAAAATGCTTTCTTCAATAGACAGCCCCGCTTTACGACCCTGTTCCCTGTTCCCTTTTGCTCTGCAGGGCGGCATACGTATTGTGGTTGCAGGCAAAAGGCGACGCGGCTGCGACTCCGCTGTAGCTGCCGCTGTTTTTTGCGCAGTCCGCTGCGAGACAAACCTTCACCGAACACAGCGCTAAAACGGGATCTCCCAGCAGATCTTGTCGTCCCCTTAGGAATGACTCATTCACTTGCAGGCATCTACAGTGCGTATCCTGCCACTACGCTTGTGTTCCCATTCCCCGTCTATCTACTCGTGAGCTATTCCAGCTGCCTTGTCGCCCAAGAGCAAACGGGCGACAGAGATCAAAAAATTCGCTGCAAATTGCCATCTGCCGGATTCAAATGGGCGTTG
>NW_024012912.1:0-779 GCF_000499745.2 Eimeria mitis | reverse complement strand
CTGCTGCTACTGCTGCTACTGCTGCTGCTGCAGCACCGGGCCTCTCGCAGTCGCAGCTGGTGTGCAGTGCCGACCACGAACTGCAGCAGCAGCTGCAGCAGCAGCAGTTGCAGCAGCAGCTGCAGCAGCAGCTGGAGCTGCAGCAGCAGTTGCTGCTGGCCCAAAAGGAGCAACAGGAGACAGCGCAGCAACTGTTTCAGCAGCAAAAGAAGCTCACTGAAGCCGAGCAGCAGCTGCAGCAGCTGCAGCAACTGCAGCAGCAGCAACAACAAACAGTGACAGCAGCAAGACGCGCCAAGGCAGAAGCATGCGCAGCAGCACGCAAGGGGCTTGCTGCTGCTGCTGCATGTAGAGAAGTGCTGCAGCAGCTGCAGGCTCAGTTCCGTGACCTCTTGAAGGGTCTGTCTCCTACGGAGCAGCAACAGCAGCAGCAGCTGCTGCTGCAGTTGCTGCAGCAAAGCAGCAGCAAACTGCAGCACGAGCTTCCCCTATTCCCTCCGTTGCTGCTGCCTGATCGCCGCCTCATTTCGTGGGTGCTGCAGCAGGTGAGAGCTTGAGGATCTGCTGTTGCTGCTGCTTGCTGCTGCATCTGCTGCTGCATCTGCTGCTGCTTGTTTCTACAAGTGCTGCTGCTTCCTGCTGCATCTGCTGCTGCTGCTGCTGCGGCTGTGGGTGGTTGCTGCAGGTGTGGCAGTGCCTCTACCTCTTTGCTGCGCGTCAGAAGCAGCTTTCGCGGTTGCAGCTGCAGGACCAGCAGCAGTTGCTGCGGGCGCAGCAGC
>NW_024012911.1:0-779 GCF_000499745.2 Eimeria mitis | reverse complement strand
AAACCCAACCTCCTTTTGTTGTGTTTTTGTTTGCTGCTCAAGGTATCTATCGTGTAAGATAAAGCGTGTAGCGTCAATGAGGGTTTAGGGTTTAGGGTTTAGGGTTTAGGGTTTAACAAACTGAAGAAACGATGCAGCAAGCCGTCGGGGGGAAGAGGATATTTTTCTTTTGATAGATTTGCGGTGCAGTGAAGCAACGCCACTGTAGCGCAGGCATTGGGGACTGTCTGAGAGGAGACAAAAGGAGACAAAAGGAGACAAATAGAGACAAATAGAGACAAATAGAGACAAAGGGAGACAACAGGAGACAAAGGGAGACAAATAGAGACAAAAGGAGACAAATAGAGGCAAAAACAGGGGATAAAAGGAGACAAATAGAGACAGAAGGAGACAAAGGGAGACAAATAGAGACAAAAGGAGACAAATAGAGATAAAAGGAGACAAAGGGAGACAAATAGATACAAAAGGAGACAAAAGGAGACAAAAGGATACAAAAGGAGGCAGATACAGGCATGAAGCAGCAAACGGAAACAAAAGGAGACAAAAGGAGACAAAAAGGTGACAGAGGGGAACAAAAGGAGACACATGGAGACACATGGAGACACAAGGAGACAAAAGGAGACAAAAGGAGACAAAAGGAGACAAAAGGAGACAAAAGGAGACAGTCTTTCTATCTATTTGTTTCCAATCAAACAATACCGATCTATCCCACTATAAAAAGGGTTTAGGGTTTAGGGTTTAGGGTTTAGGGTTTACCTGTTTAACAAACCACACTGTCT
>NW_024012910.1:0-779 GCF_000499745.2 Eimeria mitis | reverse complement strand
ATCTCTCACAGGCTCAGCCGCTGCTGTTGCCCCGAGTTTGCTTGCCGTGGCCATTGCGGCCCTTGGCTTGGTGGCCCTTTAAAGCAGTGATATCTCCGTTGCACCCGACTGGTGCAGATACTATTCAACCAAAGCCGCGCTCCGCAGTGTATTATTTATATTTTCCTTCCTTCAGAACAGACACTCTGAATGGCGTGTACAGCTTAAACAGGTGTTTGCCTTCCGCTGCGTCATAGTACTCCCGTTACCGAGAGTTTTCAAGACACGCCCTATATACACCTGCTTGCGCTTGTTGGATTTGCGCTGCATGCGCCACTAGTTGACAGGCATTATCAACACTTTTCATTTCTATGGGCAGCAAATGCTTGTCTCTATCGACTGCTTTTGTTGCACTGACAGGAGTCCTACGTACTTCTTCTTTTTTACTGGTGGAATTGAGCTGCATAGTGACTCTCGCATTGTCTATCCAGCACATCGTGAGTCGCTGCATGCTTGCGCAGGTGTTTCTGCACATCTGTGCGTGCATAAAAACCTGAATGCACGCGTGTTGCGGACAAGCTGTAAGTCTAGCGACGAGTAGCAGTTCGCACTTTGTCGACTGGGGAAGTCGAGCGGTGAAGCTGAAGTGTTTGATAGGACGGTGGCCTCTGGGAGATTTTCCCCTTTTTATATTCCGGCGCAGAAGCCTTGAGAGCATCGACGCCGGGCAACTCTCCCCGATGAAGGGGTAGCATACCACCATACATCTCCTGGGCCACGGCCAGGAGGGCGCAGAGCCA
>NW_024012909.1:0-779 GCF_000499745.2 Eimeria mitis | reverse complement strand
GGGGGCTACGATCGAGGGTTTAGGGTTTAGGGTTTGGGGTTTAGGGTTTGTATTTGTGGAGCAGCAAAGGTGTCTATACACCGTGCAGCACCCACCAACCCCAAACCCTAAACCCTAAACCCTAGACCCTATATACCCCATACAAATTTTAACACACCCTGAATCCAGTCCCTAAACCCTTCGAGCTAAACCCTAAACCCTAAACCCTAAACCCTAAACCCTAAACCCTCAATAAAGAAACCAGGGATAGTGTGGAGTCTATTGCAGTTGTTTGTCTCTGGGGGCGACATTCAGCTACCCCCATATTTGAGGTGTATGTACACCTCACCCCGCCTGTATCTGCGGTGTATATACACCCCAGCTGTATCTGCGGTGTATATACACCTGGTGTTTATCTCGGGTGTATATACACCCGGTGTTTATATGGGGTGTATGTACACCTCACTATATCTGCGGTGTATATACACCCCATTTGTATCTGAGGTGTATATACACCGCAGATATCTATCTGGGGTGTATATGCAGCCTGTCATAACCCTCGGTGTATATACACCCGGTGTTTATGTGGGGTGTATATACACCTGGGCTTTATCTGAGGTGTATATACACCTGGGCTCTATCTGAGGTGTATATACAGCTGGTGTTTATGTGTGGTGTATATACACCTGGTGTTTATGCGGGGTGTATATACACCTGGTGTTTATGTGGGGTGTATATACACCTGGGCTTTATCTGGGGTGTATATACATACACCCCAGATATATATATATATATATATA
>NW_024012908.1:0-779 GCF_000499745.2 Eimeria mitis | reverse complement strand
CCAGTGCGAGTGTGTGAGCTGTCCCGTTAATATAGCAAGGCAGAATCGACGCACCTTCTGGAAATGCAAACACCAATGTTGAAAGCTTGGCAGAAGAGGCATATGCTTGCTCAAGCGATACGAAGCAGATGAGTGGAGAATGTGCCACCGCAACAGCCATAAATTTTTTTCCCTTATAATGGAGCATTGGTACTATATGAGCTGACAGGGAAATATTGCGCAGTGCCAGATCGCAAGTAGGGAGCGTTCAAATGAGGGCGCCGTAACTGAGTTGTAATGGCGCTGAGAAGGTTTGAGGAGGAGGACGCCAAACTGCCTGTTGCTGCTTACACGTCTACGTGCGAGCCTAACAGGCAGCTTGGCGTGAGGTGGTTCGTTGGCAATTGATCTCATGTATGGAAAACGGACACTTCCCTTCTCGCTAACGATACATTTTCACTGCACCACTGCTCGGCATGACCTAACCATAGTGGCACTCTCGGAGGTGGTATCGCTGGTGCGGTTGTGTTCTAGTGCAGAGGCAATTCACTTACTTATTGCAAGCCCAAGTGGCACGCAGACACGGTACGAACAGAACGCTTTGGAGCATCTTAGGCATTGTCGTCTGCTGTCATTGACGCAATCGTTCATCAACCGCTGAAGCTGATACACCCACCAAACGCGTTCAAGCCACCAACGGAACCACAGTAATTTAAACGCCACCACTTGTAAATGCACGGAAACTGACCGGTTAGCCTTCTTCCACGCGCACACCGCGCGTGATGCTTCACAGACAGCCA
>NW_024012907.1:0-780 GCF_000499745.2 Eimeria mitis | reverse complement strand
CACTGAACCCCCTGAAACATAGCATTAAGGTTAAGGCACCTCTCTGGCAGTTTTTCTTGTTAATTTCAACTGCCATGCACGAACTGATCTCGAGCCGTTCGAATTTGCTGACAGGCCACATGGGGTTTCTGTCTGCAATGCCTGTAGAACACACCAGATGGAACTCAACACAGGCACCGAACAGACTTGCCTGATCTCTGCACACGCCTCCGGCGAATTCCACATTGAATTTACGCCCATCACTGTATCATCGTCTGCCTTTAAGTTCGCGACTTCTTGCTAACGTAGCTGCTCTAGGCAGGCGTCCGACGGCAACCAATGGCCTGTATACACTCACATGCGAATCCACTCAACATGTCTGCTGATGTCTGAAATAAGCTTACTCACAGCTCACACTCGGTGCACTTCTTCTTGGCTGCTTTTGAAGCTCCCCCAATGTACATCGAACAATACCCTTAACGTGGAATGCTACACGTGCAGGCGAGAACCATATCAAGGAACGCATCCAATTAGTGCTCGTCGCTCACTGTACGTCTGCGTCCACTAACAAGTCCTGCGCCGTTTCTCGGGCTCGCCCAACACAACCTGTGATCTATGAGATTCACTTCATGGTAAGTCTGAGCGACGCCGCCACAGACAACACATTAATTCCAACTGTCATTTTCGGCCACGTATGGTGGCATATCCACTGACAAAAGAATGCAGGCCATGCTACTTGCCTCCAGCGAAACGCCGTAATTATCGCCACGCAGCATGCAGTTTTCGACAGGCAAAGGCGTT
>NW_024012906.1:0-780 GCF_000499745.2 Eimeria mitis | reverse complement strand
ACACACTGCACTCCTTCGAACACAAAACAGCTCACCTGTTCTTGGAAAACCAGGAACACCTGCCTGAGCTGCGGGATCCGCATAATTGTGCTACCCAATAGCTACAAAAAGAGCTACGCCTTCCGCATTCTCTCATGCACTCGTCACGGCTATTTACGCAATTCATGCTGGCCGTGCCGTCGCTCGTTGCCTGCCCTTCGCTAATCCCGTGCTTCGCAGAACAACCATCTTCATACATACCCAAGCTGGCCTTCAATGCTGCTAAACGTTCACCACGATTCACCACGTAGACGCTGCTGTGCCGTACGACGTAGTGAAGTGCACGCATAGTGCGTCAGCGACTCACCGTGATTGCTCCTAGTGTGACGCTCTACCCGGAAAACGCATGCATGTGGCAAAGCGCCTGAACCCAGCATATCAAACAATATAACGGTCAAAGAAAAACGGCCTTGCGCTCCGCCTAACAGTGAGATCCTATACATCTACGCACATGCGAATTTGCACTCGCACGTGCCAGTAGACAGCCTGACTGCGTAGCAGTGCCGATACCCACGCAGAACAGGTGTTTTTGCTCGTAAGGGCACACTTTCTGGGAACACCCACACCAGATCGTAGTGCCAGGGAAGACTGCACAACGCCTTGGCCCAATACTAGTGCATACAAAATGCATAAACCCAAGATGGGCGCGCACGCAGGTCTGCCAGTCCCGCGAAAAACAATGTGTATACTACTTTGCGCAGACGGAGCTGGTTTTCACCAGGGACAGCGCATCAAGCGCAA
>NW_024012905.1:0-780 GCF_000499745.2 Eimeria mitis | reverse complement strand
CGCGACAGATGCTTCTCTCGTGAACGCTTGCACTTGAAACGCTGAGCTTTTACGCTAGCCAGGAGTCACGCGGCGAACTAACAGGCATTTCGAAGTATCCCAATGAAACGGCACCGTCTTGTGGACACAGCTATTGCGTTTTCGCCTGTACGCTACATTATATGCAGTGGAAGAATGATTTTTGTCCGTGACGCTTTAGGCATGACAGATCAACTAACAGCTGCAGTGGCCTAGTGCTTGGAATTGAAACGAATTGCTTGTTGGCACCCTGCGTTCGTTTTAAGGGCATCTGTAGCTATCCAAATCTTGTGTATATTTTTATTTTTGATTGGCAACTCCTTCGCTAGTGTTATTAAATCAAAATTATTTGGTGCTGTAAGTTGCCCTCGGCAGTTATCACAGCTTTTGTTGTCGAACGTAAAACCTTTGCCGCAGTTGGAGAAGTGAATGCCGGGTAAGATGGACGTCGTGCAGTGGCACTGTGACGATTAGCGGCCTTTGGTCTTAACATGGTGTTGTACGAATGGATTGTGCAAGTGAACGAATCTGTTTGCTGCTACTGATGGCGGGCAAATTGTGTTACGCTGCCGAAAGTGGGCACAAACTTAAGAAATAAGGCGTTAGATGCCGAGCGTTTCTATGAGGCCACTTAATATTCTCTTTGGAGGGGCAGGTCTGCTTCGCGGAGCGCATCGCTCCTGTTCGCCGCTAAAGCCCACTCCCGCGCGGTTGGTTTCTTTCTCACCTAGAGAACAAAAGCGTAGGAGACAATTTGCTGCA
>NW_024012903.1:0-781 GCF_000499745.2 Eimeria mitis | reverse complement strand
TAGTGCTCGACCCACGCAGCTGGAGGGAGAGGCTTGGATCGATGCCCTCGAAGTACAGAAGGCTTCGGCAAAGTAACGCTTCAAAACATCAAGAGCTGAGTGAGGGGTATTTGATGAGTTCTATAGTAATTTTCATCTTTTCTCTGCCATTACTTTCATTGAAAGGTGTGTATAGTGGACCTCGCGCTCACCTTATTCGGGTCTCCTGTGTGACAAGGTGGCTCTTCTCAATCTGCGCAAGCAAACGCAACCATTCACCTATCTAATGCATGGTCGCCCGCAGTACGACCTGCTTTACAAGCAGTTTAATAGGCATTTTATTTCGCCAGAGATCATGCTTCCTTCATGGAGTGACTTCTGCTCAGAAGATGCAGAGTGGTCCGTCCGAACTTCGTACGTTATTCCTAGAATTTTTTGGTGCAGGTTGGCCACGTAGGGCCACTGAAGTGCTTACCAGTTGCCCACAGTGCTTGTGGGCTCATCAACAAAGGGTGTGTGCTCTCTTGCACGTATGGTTACTTTCTAGCAAGTTACAGCAATGTAGGGCCTGAGATACAACAGCGCTTAGGGATCGCGGGAATTGCAAGAATCTACTATGTTGTAAGTATTAACCGAATGCATATTGTTTTGGGTTGAATTTGTATGGATTGGTGGGAGGAAACCGGAAGAATACGGCTCCGAAGGCATGTGGCAAGGACCTACTCAACACACCAGTTGTTTCTCCTGCACAGTGAGCTGTTCGATGTTGATTTCAAGGAGAAGGAAAAATATGAGAACCGCT
>NW_024012902.1:0-781 GCF_000499745.2 Eimeria mitis | reverse complement strand
TTTCTGCAAACCACAGAAAGTAGGCATCTACTTCCGCACAAAATGAGTGCCAGCTGCCAATGTTCGGTTTCACTGGAAGTCTTACTTATTCTGCCGCCTCTGCTTGAGTTCGGTATTCGCGACACTGCGCCACTAGCCTGTGTACAGAAAGTGTTGCTATCAGTGCATGCACCCATGGTCAACACACATTAAGCCTTTGAAGCTTCGTCGCGCCTCTCTGCTGATCCACGTATGTTACCGTTTTGCCCAGTGGGAGCGGGTGCTTTTGCTGACTGGTGGTTCTGTCAGCTGCGTTCTCAGCTACGGGTTGCTTCGGAGCCTCGACACGAGTCTCCCCAATGTGTATGTGTTTATGAGTTCTTGCGAAATCATGCTCGACCGCCTAGTTCGCCTCGCGTGACTAATTGAGCAAAATTAGACAATGATCCTGCACACTGGCGCTTTGAAACAACGGGCTGAAGATCTGCGTCCGCGAGAAACAAGCTCCGCCAAGCGGGTTGCTAAGACGCTCGTGCCTGGACTACGGGTAACCACGGGACGCAACAAGCATGCGCAGTCTTTGGGTTGCTTAACTTTCGCTGCCTGAGTATTTCGCTTTACACGCTTGCATCGCGTATGCTTGAAACCGTGTTTTTCGCACCAGTAGGTCCCAAACGTATGTGACTGTTCGCTCGCGTAAATTTCCTTGGGTGAGGGCATGCATTGGAGTAACGAATGCGCCCTTGTCGTAACTTTCGCCCCACGGTACGGCGCCGTCGTTTCCCCTTACTCTTTACTTGCC
>NW_024012901.1:0-781 GCF_000499745.2 Eimeria mitis | reverse complement strand
CTGCAACCTAGCAGACGTAGTTCGCAGCACCCCGCCAAGCTGGGCATCTTTGAACTGTGGAGATGCTTGTTTGAAATCCGCGGGATGTCACTAGCAGCGCATTATCTTGTTGCTGAAAGATGTGCTGAATTGAATTTCCTCTTGGGAAAGCCAGCGGCTATGCGGGGCTTCGGCTGATGGGGCTTGCCTGGGACGACGGGGCAGGGGCATCAGCCACTCCGCCATGCCCTAGTCCTTCATCGTGACTGCTGTGAAGGTCCGCATGTCTGCCCACAGCGCACTTTGTTGCCGGTAGGAAGCTTTGATACGGGAAGATGGCATTCGTCAAAGCAATAAAGAACAAAGCCTACTTCAAGCGCTTCCAGGTCAAGTACCGCCGGCGCAGGGGTAAGCTGCAGCTGCCTTGCCGAAACTGGCGTTCTCACTTCCGTTGTGTGGGTAGCATGGAAGTGTATCCGCGGGAAACATTCTGTTTACTCGTTTGTCTTCGGACGTGGTGCCGTCTTTGCTCCTGGTTTGGTGCTCCGTTCATCTGCATTGCCAGGGCTGCCTCAGCTGTGGGGAGGCTGCTGTTAGATGTTTTTCTGCGCATTCAGTCTTAGCCTAGTGCGAGAGTTTCTTGTTTATAATTCCTAGACATGTTTTTCGTATTCTTCTTGCCTACCTCTTGCGCTTTGGGATCCAGAAGTAGACGTTCTGCATCTCTGCATCTGTATGTGGTCTGCATGTGGGCCCTACTCGATAGTGCGGTTCATTGTGTGTTACCATTCGATTTGACTGG
>NW_024012900.1:0-781 GCF_000499745.2 Eimeria mitis | reverse complement strand
TGGCATTGAGTGGTGATTGGATCAGTCCGTTTCACCACTTCGATATGCGTTTGCGAGGCAGAATTTAGCATAGCAAAAGACCTCAGTGAATATGCATTGCAGTTCACGTCCAGCACAATACGCACTATGCTGCAACAGCGACTACATGGCGATTCGTATCAAAGGCTTCGTGACATACTTCTTGGTCTTGCACACTTGGTACCCTCATTGGTCTACCGGGAAGCCACGGTTGGACAGGACACCTCATGCAGCTCGCTCCACCGTCCTTGAGTCGGTAATAAGCTTGGTAGTAGTTGGCACGCCCTGGGTGAAATCGGTTATATACGCTGCTAATAGGGTCAAGAGTACTTTGCGGGCATCTGGCGGACGTGACAGTTAGGCGGATCCTTTTGTGGCGTTGAGCTCGCGAGCACAGAGAGTATGCACTTCGAAGCAAACGCAATCAGCGGGTGATGTTATGCATTTGTTTACGTCTCATGCTGCCGGATGGCATGCAAGGCGATCCGAGAGGCTTCGTGTGTAGCGTTGGAACAACAGTGCGGGAAGTAGAGGAAGCAGCTCGTTCTCCATCAACCGTGCTCGTCATTGGTATCTACTGAATCAAATCTCTTGGGCGCTGCGATGTGCGCTTCCGATGCCGCGCCTCACATACAAAACTATGTCAGCCAATTGGTGTTGCAATAGAGGTCCAATGCAATACGCGGTAGGACGTAGCACTGACTACGAGAGAATTCATATTAAGCGGTTGCTGATATACTTCTTCGTCTTTTGCGCATCCGAC
>NW_024012899.1:0-781 GCF_000499745.2 Eimeria mitis | reverse complement strand
TAAACAAATAGACCAATCACTCGCTATACGTATTTGTTTATCTATCTATATATATGATATGCATGCTGCTCTATTGGCAGTGGCTTTGTTCAGTGTACCAATTCAGTTCACAGCAGGATTCACTAAACATTGAGTGGACGCGTAGGCACCATAGAGCCCGCAAACGCAATTCAACATATTCACGCAGAATTTGTATATATCGCATATCATATACGAATGTGATGCATACAAACAAATGTATAGATGTGCGTATGCATACTTTACAATATATGGACTTTGCATATTTCCAAGTACACATGCATACATATTCACATGCGCACGATGTATGCACTAGCCAGGTGATTAGTCAAAGAAAGAAAGTGGGAAGGCTTACCGAGTCGCAGGAGTTTGCTGGGTACTCCCACTGTGAGTGTTTGTGCGCTGGCCACCAGCAGAACAATTTTGGAGGTTTGCTTCTCCTGGAAGCGACCTTCGACGAACCAATCACAGATTTGAGTGGCTAGGGGCTTCATTTGCTCTTTATAAGAACTCGCTTGCGGGGTGAAGATGTTTCGCAGCGTTTGAAGAACGCCGCCCTCCCCTGCTGCTGCTGCTGCTTGTGCTGTTTCTCCGAGTTGGGACCTCACGAGTTCTTCCTCTTCTTTTTGGGTCGAAAACTTCTGGGGTTTCGTTTCTTCAGGCTGCTCGGGCCGTGGCTGCTCTGGCTGTTCTATTGACTCCACTGGCCACTCATAAACCCCAGAACGCCGTCCTGTGCTGGAGGAGGACTTCGTGCGTTTTC
>NW_024012898.1:0-782 GCF_000499745.2 Eimeria mitis | reverse complement strand
CACAGATGAAAGCCAGTGTAATACATATCTATACAGCACCTCTGCATGCATGCATGCATGCATGCATGCACGCTTCTTTGGGGCTGTATGAAGCTGCTTGTTCTGCATCAGAAAGCTACAGAAAGTGTTGAAATGTCTGCTGTTAGTAGCGAGCCGTCGTGGTGTCTGTGCTGCAGCTCCTCTCTACTGTACATACACCTGAGCTCAGTGTTGTAGTGCAGCACCAATGCAGCAGCAACGCAGCAGCAGAGCAGAAGAAACGCAGCAGCAAAGCAGCAGCAGCTGTGGCTGTGTGGCTATCGTACACAGAGAGAAGAAGAGAGTGTGCGTGGGGGGAACCACCACCAACCCCACCAGCTGTGTGTGTGGAGGGTCTTGTCTTTTTAGGTTAATTAGCGAAATATTATTCTTTTTTTTGTTTAATTTGTTGTTTTATTTAAAAAAATACACAAAAAATAATTATTTATGCGGTTGCTATCCCTGCGTCTCGGGTGTACAGGCAGCTCCCCCCGCCCCGCCGGTAGCCGGCTTCGCCCTCTCCTCCTTCTCGGTTGCACGTAAATATTTAATGAATTGATGTGTTTAATGATTTAAATTAAATAAAATAAATAAAAAACAATATAATTTAAAATAAAAATAAAAAAGAAACAGCAAAAACACGCACACCATGCATGCAGCTGGGGGCTGGGATCGGTTTCTCCCCCAGTACCCGCAGGGCTGTGGGGTGCGCCGCTGCTGCTGCTGCGGTGTATAGGCAGCTCACATCCGTGCGGGTGATATAT
>NW_024012897.1:0-782 GCF_000499745.2 Eimeria mitis | reverse complement strand
GGATGAAATGCAAATCTCTGGTTGCGCAGTCGTCATGCAGCTTTCGCCTTTTACGGCTCTCCTAAACCGCATCCGTTTGCCGTGGCCGCATGTCGCTGAGCATGCACTCCAATTTGTTATCATTGTAGGACAGCCTGTAAACAACGACAAATATGTGAAGATATGCATCATTCCTACTATGTAATCAAATGAATAAGCCTCGTACAGTAATCATGCCCATGATCAGGAGAGTTGAGAATATTGAGAAAACAATTAAATGAACATACACTTCAGATTGTTGGGTGGGGTAGCTGGTACGATTATAAGGATACTGGGACAACAAAAACTGCAAACATCGAATACCGGAGCCCAGGGGGGCTAGAGAGGATGACAAACAAAGAAACACAACAGAAAACAGAACATAGCGGATTCACGACTACTTGGGATATCCAGAGGAACAAACTCGCAACAAAGCAGCAGTGAAGCAGACACAACAATTTCGAGAAACCATATAGCAACAGAGAGTCACATGACAGCCATCGAAGGGTGGAGCCATAGAATAGCAACAGCTTCTCAATGCAACACGGGTATCTCCTGTGAAAGAGTTTGTGCAGAGAGGAGCGCAAACAGCTTGAGCTTGTGGTTGAGCTCTGCTTGTTATCTATATGTGTGATTCGTTTGGAGTAGGATTATTACCTCTTGGATCGTCGTTAATAGCACTCTGGAGTCTGAGAGTGTTGCCGGGGAAATAGTTATGCGGGGTCGAATATTTTTTTGCAACGCCTTTGATCACCTCTATCCCT
>NW_024012896.1:0-782 GCF_000499745.2 Eimeria mitis | reverse complement strand
TGCTGCTGCTGCTGCTGCTGCTGCTGCTGCTGTTGCTGCTGCTGCTGCTGCTGCTGCTGTTGCAGTGCATAATAAGAGTAAACAAAAATATTTTAATAAATGCATGCCTGCAGTATTTATTAGTTTATTTTATTTATTTTTTTTTATTTTTTATATTATTTTTTCTATGTTTGTTTATTTATATCATTTATTTATTTATTTATTTATTATTTTGTTAATTTATATTATTTATTTATTTATTTGTTGTTTATATCTTTGTTTGTTTATTTGTTTTTGTGTTTATGTATTTGTTTGTTTGCTTATTTGTTTCCTCTTTTATATATTTGTTTATTTATTATTTATTTATTTATTTATATTTATTTATTTATATTTATTTATTTATTTATTTATATTTATTTTATTTATTTATTTTTTTTTATTATAAACGCATGCATTGGGGTGTACAGACGACGAGAAGACGGAGACACTGCAGCATCTTCTTAATCAAGCAAAAAGTAAATAAATAAATAAAAACTATTTATTTATTTTTATTTTTTTTTTTATTTATTTATATTTAATTATAATTATAAATGTATAATATAATATAAAAACAAATAAATATATTTTATAATATAATTAATTATACTTCGTTATATTTTAATTTATATTTTTTATATTTATATTTATATTATATATTCTATTTTGTATTTATATTTATATGTTGTTTTTCATTTATATATATATATATATATATATATATCTTTATATATATTTATATTTTATATTTATATTTGTATTTATAT
>NW_024012894.1:0-782 GCF_000499745.2 Eimeria mitis | reverse complement strand
TTCGCAGTCTCCTTTTGGGGCAAAGGAGTCTGCAGTGAATTGCCCAGGCAGGCGTATCGGAGAGCCAAGAGGTGGGAGAGAGTAGAGGAAGGTAGGATAGCAACTGACGCAGCGGGAGGAACAGCCGGAGGCGATCGCTGATGGGCAAGCAGCGGATGCCGTGTTGCGTTTTGGATGTTTTGCAAGCTGCCATCTGTCACAACAACTCTCGCAACCCAACCTTAAGCTCCGCAACATTAGTTCTCAACCTCACTAGTCGTTGGCTGGTTAGGTAGAGTCATCTGCGGCATGTAGTTCCTTAGCACGAGTTTCTTGGTTTCTTACTCCGTATGCTGTGTCGTTGCATGTTTTCGTCGAGCCCGTTGTGCCGCTGTCACGGGCTGCAAGGAGCGGCTGACTGCCTTGCGCTGTTGTTTCTCCTTTAGCACGTGCACGTATTCCTGGCGAGTCTTTGCGTGTCAATCCCCGTTTGATTCTATTATGCCTGCTGCGCTTGCGAAGGTCTGTCTTTAACACCGTGATTGTGGCGAGTAGCAGTGTACCCATCCTTCTCACCGACAGCTTACGGGAATACATGCTGATGCATACGCGCAGCAAGAAGCACGTGAACCGTTGGGCGGTGCACAATTAGACATGATGAGCGTGTTACGGAGAAATCGCCCCAGAACAGTTCGACGTTTGCTGCTTGAAGTTGCGATAGGCAACCCATGCCGAGAGCCAACAGCCAGCCAAACGTAAACCGTGAACCGTGGTTGGTTCGCTGCACTGGCTTTTTGCAGACC
>NW_024012893.1:0-783 GCF_000499745.2 Eimeria mitis | reverse complement strand
AAATAAAAACATAAAATAAATAATAATAAAGTGTAAAAAAAGCAGAAACACCATCAACAACCCCAATAACAACTGCGTGGTGTGGGGCTGCAGACCGGTCCAGTGGTCACGCGAGGAGCTGCCTGTACACCCCACCGCCTCTGACGCAGTTTGTTCGTCATCAACACAAATTAAAATAAAATTAAAAAAAAACTAAAAAATTAAAAAAGTATTAAGACAAACAAGTACACACACACACACGGCCAACCGTCTGCTGCAGCAGCAGCAGCAACACAACGAGCAGCACCAGCAGCGGCAGCAGCAGCACTATCACAAACACAAAGCAGCAGCAGCAGCAAAACAAAGCAGAAACTGCAGCAGCACAAAGAGGAGCAGCAGCAGCAGCTGCTGCTGCAGCTGCAGCAGCAGCAGCAGCATTTTCTAAGGTACGGTCTGCTGCAGCAGCACCGTTGCGTCTGTTGCAGCAGTGCTGCAGCAGCAACAACACAAGCAGCAGCAGCTACAACACAAGCAGCAGCAGCAGCAACACAAGCAGCAGCAGCAGCAGCAACACAAGCAGCAGCAGCAGCAGCAGCAACACAAGCAGCACCCTGAGATGCTGTTGTTTTATATTTATTTGTTATTGTTGTATACTGCTGCCTACTGGGGGCGAGTGTGTTTATAATATTAAAAAAAAAACCTTATAGAGAGACAAACTGCATGCAGTGCATGCATCCGCATGCATGCATATTTGTTTGGGGCTTTTACACTGACATATGTTGCTGTACACATATATATATATAT
>NW_024012892.1:0-783 GCF_000499745.2 Eimeria mitis | reverse complement strand
ATATATACACATACATACATATATATACATATATATATATATATATATATATATATATATATATATATATTTATATATATAAACATATATATAAATTTGTGTATTTGTTGTTCAGGTGCCTGGCAGGCTGGTTTATTGGGTACTTTTGAGAAAGCGCGAGCATCACCAGGAGACACGCAGAGGTATCTCCTTTGTTGGCCGGTGAAGCTTTTGCGGTGCGCGCAGCCGCGGGCTGTATTGAGAGACGCCGAGCGTCTCCTTGTCTCTCAAGAGGACGCAGAGCTAGCATCAAAGAACGAAACAGATGTGCCCCTGCAGCAGGCCAAGCAGCACCAGCAGCAGCAGCAGCAGCAGCAGCAGCAGCAGCAGGGGGAGGAGGAGAAAGAGAAAGAGAAAGAGAAACATGGACAAGGGTTACTTTGTGCTGATGAACAACAAATACATGGTGATGAAGATGTTCTTGAGGGACTGGAGACACTCGATGCCGTCGATGCTTTCTGTGCATCCTTCGAGGAAAGACATTCGCTTCAAGTCATATGGTCAGACCCCACACCATGCATGCATGCATGCGCGCATGCATGCATGCATGCATGCATGCATGCATGCATGTAAAAGTATGCATGCATGCATGTATGCATGCGGCGTCTGGTTGATCTGTGGCGATCTCGTTGATTTGTATTTAGATGGGACTCTTTTCTATATGCCTCCTGTTCGTGTCTCTACCTATATATATATCTATATATATATATATATATATATATATATATATATATATACATATAT
>NW_024012891.1:0-783 GCF_000499745.2 Eimeria mitis | reverse complement strand
CTGAAATTTACTATCTGGGAAACGCCTGTTTCAACACTTGTTCGCCTAGTGCCTAGCAATCCAGTTGTTTATAATCTTCTCCAAGCTGCATTTACACCTTGCATTGTTCTCTGCATTGTGCGTGCACCTTTGAAACGAATGAGGCGGCATCCGTATCCAAACACGACTAAGGGTCAATGGGAACATGACTCTGCCGCCTTTGGCCGTCTTCAGTTAGGCGCATTGTTTCCTTGGGCGGCATGAAGGGACGCAGTGTAGTGCTGCGTTCTCGTGGCATCGTGATGCGTTTGATGGTGAACAGATGCGACTGGGCTTAACTTCACACTGCGGCTCATTAGTGTTCCGTCTGCGATTATTATCTAGCTTGGCAGTGTGCTTACTGGGTCTCCGAGACTGCTTTCGCCGAACCCACTGGCCTGTGCGCTTTTCTATCCCTCGCTCTGGGCTCATAGTGTTGTTTGTTTTCCTGTGTGGGCTGTTGTGCTTGATTAACTGTGTGTTGCGTTTGCCTGTTTGCGAAGTGAGCACCTGGAACTCGCTGTTTTGGTTGGTGCCTTGTGCAATACGGGCGCATTATGCTCCAACCTGTTCACTGACTCTGCAATGCGCATCCCACTAGGCGTGCACTACGGCAGATAGTGTGTTGACGTGTCAAAGCTAAACCCTAAACTCTGAAACCCTAAACCCTAAACCCTAATTTTCAGGCCGTTGCAGATCTCCGCTCGTGCGATGTCCGGAGTCAAGGAAGATAGCCGTGAATCATAGCTTTCCGGGCCACTAGAA
>NW_024012888.1:0-783 GCF_000499745.2 Eimeria mitis | reverse complement strand
AAAAAAAAAAAAAAAAAAAAAAAAAAAAAAAAAAAAAAAAAACAGAGAATAAAGAGGAGCCATACGTGGTTGCTCCTTGTTGCGGTCGTTCCTGTCTCCGTGGGGAGATAAAGCCTTTTAAGGTTTGTGGTTGTTTGTTGTGTCGTCAGTGTTTGCGTGTAGCCTCTATGCAGTCTAGAGTTCATATAAAAAATTTTGTTGGGATCGATCCCAGCACGGGATCGGCCAGCTGGAGAGTACGATGCCCACGCTGTGGGGTCGTCGCCCCACTCACAGCTACACAGCTGCGTATACACTCCATCAAACACAGTGCACCGTAATATATATTTATATATATATATTATATTATATTATATTATATTATATTATATTTATGATGCCCCCGTTGTGGGGTCGTTGCGCCACTCACAGCCACGCAGCTGCGTATACACTCCATCAAACACAGTGCACCGTAATATATATTTATATATCTATATATATATGTATTTATATATTTATATATATTTATATTATGTTATATTTATGCTGCACCCGCTGTGGGGTCGTCGCCCCACTCACAGCTACACAGCTGCGTATACACTCCATCAAACACAGTGCACCGTAATATATATTTATATTTATATATATATTTATTTATATATATATTTATTTATATATATATATATATATTTATATATATATTATATATATGATGCCCACGCTGTGGGGTCGTCGCCCCACTCACAGCTACACAGCTGCGTATACACTCCATCAAACACAGTGCACCGTAATATATATTTATAT
>NW_024012887.1:0-784 GCF_000499745.2 Eimeria mitis | reverse complement strand
TATATAATATTAATCCTATATATGAACTCCTTTTCCGCGAAAAATGCTACAAAAAGAGCTGAGCTTTGCCGCCAGCCGCCGCCTTCGTCGGGAGCCTTCTCCCTGGGGGAGGCTGCTTGTTTGTGGTATGTTTTATGTTTCTTGTTGATTTATATAAATTAAAAATAATTTTTAATATATTAAATGCACTCGCATGATGTTTTACACACCCAGAAACAATACACAGAGAGACGGGCTCGCTCCCCCTCTGCCACCTATGTAACGATCAGAGAACCTCGATCTTAAGCAAATACCTCTTTGCGTGTAAACAGAGTCAAAATAGTTTAATTATATTTCAACAAATAAAATTAATAAACTCCCCTACACTGTATTGGTACCCTGGACACAGCGGTAGAAGTGCGTGGGGTTAGTGGCGGTGTATCGGGGGTAGTATCAAGCCAGTGCGTGTGCTGCAGCACAAACTGTGTAGCGTTGCACTTGTGTGTACTTGTACGGGATAGAGCGTCGCCTGCTGGGGGCCGAGCGAGTGTCTGCGAGCTGTCTCCGGCGCGCCTGCATGCGGCAGAGCCGGCTTGGCTTTCTAGGGGATTTGTATGTGGGGTGCAGAGCGAGGGTCCTCGGTATTAGCTGAGGTCAGCCCACTAGGATACGATCTCGCCTTTGCGCTCGACGAAGAAAATAAATTATACTTGATAGAGGTTTCAAGGCACAGCACCTGTAACATGAGTTAGCGCAGAGTTAGCTGAGGAGCCTATTGACAGCTTTGGCATGCTGCGCGTAAGCG
>NW_024012886.1:0-784 GCF_000499745.2 Eimeria mitis | reverse complement strand
ATATATATACATATATATATATATATATATATATATATATATATATATATATATACATATATAGTATTCTATATATTAGGGTTTAGGGTTTAGTGTCTGGTGGCTGTCAAACGGCTTCTCAAATACCTGCAGTTGAAGGGTTTATTAGGGTTTAGGGTTTACTAGAGTTTAGTAGGGTCTTTATTAGGGTTTAGGGTTTACTAGGGTTTATGAGAGTTTATTGGGGTTCAAAAGGCTGATTAGGGTTTACTAGGGTTTAGGGTTTAGTGGGTGTCATTAGGGTTTAGGGTTTTCTAGGGTTTCCTAGGCTATATAAGGGTTTATTCAAGTTCACTAGGGTTTAGGGTTTATTAGGGTTTAGGGTTTAGGGTTTAGGGTTTAGGGTTTACGTAGAATTTATGGGGTGTACGTACACCTCAAAAACCTGAGTTGATATTCCGTTGGGGCTGCAGATGCAAATACATAACAACCACTTGCATGCGGCGCGCAGCACGAAGCCAGCAAAAAGAAACATTTGCCCTGCATGCATGCATGCATGCATGCATGCATGCATGCATGCATGCAGGTGCATGCATGCAGGTGTTTATGCATGCATGCATGCATGCATGCATGCATTCATGTTAAGATAGCCGTTATACAGCAGACAAAATACCTCAGCACACAAAACCAAGACAACGCTGAGGTAAACATTTAATGCATGCATGCACGCATGCATGTATCTGCTTGCATGCATGCATGCATGCATGCATGCATGCACACACACACAGATATATATATATATATA
>NW_024012885.1:0-784 GCF_000499745.2 Eimeria mitis | reverse complement strand
TAGCTCATACTTACAACTGGAATTCTGCTCCTTTTCCTACTCATCAACCCCTCAAACCAGAGAAGTATGTTTATTTATTTATTTTTATTTTATTCTACTCTTTTTTATCTATCTATAGATGTATTATTTATATATTTATTTATCTATCTATCTATGTATTTATTTATTTATATATATACATATAGCTCATACTTACAACTGGAATTCTGCTCCTTTTCCTACTCATCAACCCCTCAAACCAGAGAAGTATGTTTGTTTATTTATTTCTATCTAATTATATTTTTTTTAATCTATTTATAGATGTATTATTTATATATTTTTTTATTTATTTATCTATCTATGTATTTATTTATTTATATATATAGATCTTGCTCATACTTACAACTGGAATTCTGCTCCTTTCTCTACTCATCAGCCCCCTAAAACAGAAAAATATATTTATTTATTTATTTTTATTTAATTATATTTATTTTTATCTATTTATAGATGTATTATTTATTTATTTATCTTTTTATCTATCTGTATATGTATTTATTTATATATAATACATACACCTAAATTTCTTCTCCTTTCTCTACTCATCAACCCCTTAAAACAGAAAAATATATTTATTTATTTATTTGTGTTTAATTACATTTATTTTTATCTATTTATAGATGTATTATTTATATATTTATATATTTATTTATTTTATTTGTTTATTTATATTTATAGATATAGCTAATACATACACCTAAAATTCTGCTCCTTTCTCTACTCATTAACCCCTTAAATGTTTTATTTA
>NW_024012884.1:0-784 GCF_000499745.2 Eimeria mitis | reverse complement strand
ACTCGTACGCGGTAACCAAAACCATGCAGAGCTCGACTACACTACAGTATGCTGCCCGTACACGCCTCGCCTGCACTCATACCACTATTGTCTATGCATACCACACAGTTTGTGCACCTTTCCGGTCAGACTCTGACTAATTGCCGTCCCAAATATGCCAGCAGCAACGTTGCCTTGCCGTTGGGCCTAGGCAGAAAACCACCACTGGGTGCTGGAAGCCAGCCTGCAGCTAATCGTGCACTCCTGCAACCAAAATCTCATATTCGATAAGTCAACCTCCACCGCACAATGCCTCACATAGTATCACGCCGTCCATGCATCCCTATTATCTACTTAACACCAGCCAACTCTACATTCGTATCACATACACCAGCCTCTGCCTTTGGCTTTCCCGTTGACATACTTCCTGCATACTCAGTCCGGATGCTCTACGCTGAGCAAACACCTGTTTGTGCTCGAGCTATGAGTGAGAAAACACGCATTCGCGTAGCCGCCGATTCTTAACTCGGTGACCAGCGAACCAGTGCACTCCAGCCATCCCTAACGACGTCCTCACAAAAGGGACATACGGCTACAAGGCCATGCGCACTGCTACGTTAAGGCGGGGATAGCGGTTACCTGAAGCATACCAAAGTATACAATTCCTTTCAAGGCGCCCTTCGCAATGCAATGCTAGACACTGCATAACGCCCCTAGAGCAAGATACTGCAACCCCAATCCTTTCAAATGCATCCCACAGAAAAATAATGCTGCGTACGCTACAAGCAGTAGTGACATGGCAGCT
>NW_024012882.1:0-785 GCF_000499745.2 Eimeria mitis | reverse complement strand
GGAAGAAGCAAACAACCCCACCCCGTCTGGTGTAAAGCCACATTAATAGGCATGTACAGACGCTCGCTTGTAGTGCTGTGAAGGTTATTAAAACGTCGCATATGCAACACACAACAGACAATATATTCGCCAGCATAAAATAAAAGTATAAGAATGAATATTTCATTTTGTATGACTTCACGCTGCTAGCCAACCGCCAGAGTTGAGCACGGAAACCTATTCATGGAACACAAAAGATCCGAGCAGAAAATCACCAACCAATCACAAATCCACGCTGACAGAGTCAAGAGGCAGCAACTGAGGGACAGAGACAAGGAGCATGCTTTTGGGTAACGAAAGCAGTTCCTGTTCGAGCACTCAAATGCGGATCAGCCAACAGGATGGATGGCTCCCTTACCGAGCACCAACGTCGTGAGGTTCCGCTTTCGAAGCTGCATAGGGAGGGCCATCCAGCAGCGCCTCAAGTCTTCTACACGCACTGGAGTCGGCCCAGCAAGCAGAAGAGCCGTTATAGTGCGCGTTGCATACAGTTCCACGTCCTGCAAAAAGATAGTACCCCTGTCTTTGTACAACAGTGAAACCCCTTACCTTAAGTTCGCCCCATGGAACACTGCCCGGTTAACTGATGCTGCTGAAGGTATTGGACGGGAGTAGCTGTTGCTGTTGCTGGTGAGGCACACACGGGCACTGTGTCTACCATCACGGCCAGCCTAAGCACGCCGTGCTGCAGGTTCACTGACCTGTTCCGGAACCGAAGTGTCCTGCGAGGCTTCGATGTTGCCTGC
>NW_024012881.1:0-786 GCF_000499745.2 Eimeria mitis | reverse complement strand
GGCCGTTGCAGAGCCAGCCAGTGAGTTGCTTTGTTCGAGCTGAAGGGCAACAGAAGCGACGGGCGCATCTAGGGAGGATGTTTGTTGCATCGTTAGGAATATTATGGAAGGGTGGCAGAGGATTGGCAGCGAGTAGGGTGGGCTTAGGTGACTGCGTTGTTGCTGTCTCCGATGTCGTACTGTGTGGGGGCTGTTGGGAAGTAAGGACTGTATTCCGTTCCCTGTGCCATGCGCCGTTGTGACGTCGGGTGTGCTGGGAGATGGTGGTTGCGTGGAACAGCGTTGCTTTAGCTGCCTGTGTGAGAGGTGCGTCTGCGTCAAGAGGGACTGGTTTGTCGGACGTCCGTCGCAGAACGTTTTGCTGCAAGCGCCTCTGAGTTTGTATTTTGCATATGGACCTGCGTTTGCGAGGTGACAAGGACGGTTCTTGCCGACTCAGCCAGTGGGTTGCTCGATTTGAGGCAAAGCAGTACATAGGCTACGGGTGCATTTGAAGCGTAGAGGAGCTTGTTGCATTGCTAGGTATATGCAATGGTGGCAGAGGACTTGTAGGGGATAGAAGCGCCCTTTTGTGTATACTGCGCGATAGGTGTTTTGGGTGCCGCACCAGGTGCGCGCCGCGCCGCGGGGTGAACAAAGGAAGTGTTTCAGTGCCTGCGCTGTGCACGTCTGTGCCGTTGGTGTGATGGGAGGTGGTGGTGGCGCTGAACAGCGCCGCCGTACATGTGCGCGTTAGAGTTCCGTCTGTGGTTTCAGCAGCAACAGGAGCGGCTGGGTTCGGAGTTC
>NW_024012880.1:0-786 GCF_000499745.2 Eimeria mitis | reverse complement strand
TATATATATATATTATATATATATATATATATATATATGTATATAATACAATGAATTAGTTTTTTTTTTCTCTATAAAGGAGAAGTGATAAGGAGCTGTGTATGGGGCTTAGTTTTACTGTGTGGCGCATGCGTCTGTGGCGTCTTTGTATAGCAGCACAAACAGCAGCAAAGTCTGGGTCTATTGCTGCTGCTGGTGTTGCTGCTGCTGCTGCTGCTGCTGCTGCTATTTCTCTTCCCTCCTCTCGCCGCATACGCATGCACATGCAGCAGTGGGGTGCCCGGCGTCTATGCCTTTCTACATGGTTGTTGCTGCCGCTGTTGGTGCTGCTGCTGCTACTGCTGCTGCTGCGGCTGCCGCTGCTGCTTTGGCTGGTGCTGCGGCTGCTGCTGCCGCTTTGACTGCTGCTTTGGCTGCTGCTGCGGATGCGGTTGCTGCTGCTGCTGCGGATGCGGTTGCTGCTGCCGCAGCTGCTGCGAATGCCGCTGCGGACGCGGCCTCTGCTGCCGCTGCTGCTGCGGCTGCTGCTGCCGCTGCGGTCTCTGCTGGGGCTGCGGTTGCTGCTGCTGCTGCGGCTGCTGCTGCTGCTGCGGCTGCTGCGGCTGCTGCTGCTGCTGCTGCGGCTGCTGCTGCGGCTGCTGCTGCGGCTGCTGCTGCGGCTGCTGCTCGCAGCAGTCAGAACGCTGTCGCGGTCTTCATCGCTCCCATTGTCTGGAAGAGGTAATCAAACACACAGAAAACAACAAACAAATGCAGTGAGCATATATATATATATATATATATATA
>NW_024012879.1:0-786 GCF_000499745.2 Eimeria mitis | reverse complement strand
TATCAGCGCAGTTGTATTTCTCGTGTTTTTTTGTTCGCGCGTTTACGGTAGACGTGCACTCCAGGAATTTCGAGGCCGTGGGCTTGCCAGCTCAGAGGACAGTGATGAGGAAGTTGATGTTTGTGGGTTCTCTATTGATGAAGAGGAGCAGCAACCGCACGTAAGACCGCGTGTCAGTTTGCCTGCTGTTGAAGAGCAGCATCTGCCTCTTAAAAAGAGATTATTGTCGAGAGCCGGGGAGACTGTCCCCCGTGGTGTTGAACCTCCTCCCCGGCAGCAAGAGCAGCAGCAGCAAGACGATGAAGTCGTTGCACCTTTGCTCCGTTCATCCCCACCTGAAGCGCCTTCAGGCCCGGAGCAGCTCGGCCCCTCCTCATTTCCGGCTCCCACACCACTGTCTTCAGCGCAAATGCGAACGCTACCAGACCTCGACGCTGCAGCAAGACAGCTAGCACCCCGGCCTCTCCAGCGTGCTGCTAGACGCCGTGCTTCAGGTAGAAGGCGGAGCATCTTCGTGGAGTTCCGGAGGCTGCAACGGCAGATAGGCCGGTTGCAACAACAGGTTTACCTGCTGCAGAGGCAGCAGTGGCAGCAGTTGGGACCTCCTAAGGAACGGCGCCACCGGAAGCAGCAGGAGGAGCACTTTAAGCAGCGGCATAAACAGCGTGATCCGTACCAAGAGCGTTGGCACCTGTTTTGGGGGCAGCAACAGCAGCAGTATTGGTTCCAACCTCAGCAACAGCAGCCGGTGCAGCTGCAGCAGCCGGTGCTTCAAGAGCAGATGCA
>NW_024012878.1:0-786 GCF_000499745.2 Eimeria mitis | reverse complement strand
AAACCCTCGCTCGTCTTCACGCCGTACCCCTAAACCCTTCTTCTCCTGCTGCTGTATGTTTATTTATTTTGTTTTATTTTTTTTTTTATTTATTTTATTTATTTTTATTTTTATTTTTATTTTATTTATTTTTTTTTTTTGTTTTTTTTGTTGGTGCGTTGTTTGTTTGTTTCTTTCTTTACTCTTTTCTGTTTTTTGTTTTTTCTTTTTTTTTATTTATTTATTTTTTGTTTATCTCTTGTTAGTTTTCTTAGTTTGTTTTATTTGTTTTATTTTTTTTGTTTTTATTTTGTTTTTATTTATTTTATTTGTTTTGTTTTTATTTGTTTTATTTTTTTAATTAATAAATAAACTAATTTCACTATTTATTTTATTTATTTTTCTCTTTTTTTATTTTTTGTGTTTTTTATAACTACTTTTCATCTCCGAGGGTTTAGGGTTTAGGGTTTAGGGTTTAGGGTTTAGGGTTTGTGTTGCAGCGGTTAATAAGCGACTTCAACGCAGATGGATCGGCGGTTTCTGCTCTCTGGCCGCAAATACAAAACCTCCTCGATATGTAGGGTTTAGGGTTTAGGGTTTAGGGTTTTAGGGTTTAGGGTTTAGGGTTTTAGGGTTTAGGGTTTAGGGTGTAGGGTTTAGGGTCTCGGTGTTTAGAGTTGGGTTTTAGAGCGTAAGGTGCTTTTGTGTTTGAGGGTTTAGGGTTTAGGGTTTAGCGATTAGGGTTTAGGGTTTAGGGTTTAGGGTTTGTGTTGCAGGTGCCGGGCGGTGAAGGATAGAGAGGGTTTA
>NW_024012877.1:0-786 GCF_000499745.2 Eimeria mitis | reverse complement strand
GCAGTGGACTGTGTGGTAGATATGCGTGGAGAGTAAGGGTCTCCGCAGTGTTTTGAGGTGAGGTTGGGGAAGTGGGTGCCAGCGCATCGTGGGTTGCGCAGTTTGTGTGGGCTGATGTACGGTCGTGGCGCTGCGAAGCCTTTTCCTGCGTTGCGGTCGGGCGCTGCCGTGTCCACCGAGTATGGCCTTAGAAGGGAGAGCATGTATGCGCAGTGTAATGGGTGTCCAGCGAGTATGCTTCTAGGAGCGAGAGCATGAATGCGCAGTGTAGTGGGTGGTAGGCATGTGTGGTGTATAGAGGTATGCGCTGCGTCGTGAGAGAAGCTAGGGTAGGAGCGTGTGTGTGTTTAGGGGCTGTTGTGAAGTTTGTGAGGAGGTGACTCGGGTCGCAGTGTGGCGAAGGCGCGTATCTGCCGTTGCGGTGGGGTACTGTTATGTCCGGCAAGCATGCCCATAGAAGGGCCGGCGTGTATGCGCAATGTATTTAGTGGTTGATAGGGGCGGCGGACAGGCTTCCGGTGAGTATTTGGATGGGAGGTGTGTGAGGTGGGTGTGTGAGCATCGTGGGTTGTGGAGTTTGTGTGGGTGCGTCTAGAGCTGCGCGTTGTGAGATCATATCTGCCTTTCGGTCGCGCGCTGACCTGCAAAGGAAGTACGCCGTTTGAGGACGAGCGATGATGTGTAAGCAGTGCAATGGGCGGTAGGCATGCGTTGCAGATTGGCCTCTCCGCAGTGCGTGGACGGGAGGCAGCGGGAGTGGGTGTGTTAGTTTCGTGGGTTGTGGAT
>NW_024012876.1:0-787 GCF_000499745.2 Eimeria mitis | reverse complement strand
CTATGAGCTGCAGCGTGTAACGAGATGCCCCCATCTTTATCCGAGGAAGCTGGTGAGCTGCGATAGTGTCGAAAGCACAAAATTGTTCCAGCTGACATCCTCTTCAGTGTCAAGGCGCACCGAGAGAACGATCTGCGGTTTGTGCGAGATGAAACAGCCTGAGATGAGTTTTAAGGCGCCTTGCAGCAACGTTTATTGCGGCGCATTACAAAGATAGTGACGGGCGAGCCAAGTGTAGGAGAAGGCGCCAGTACTACCTACAATTCGCAAGATAGGAGGCAAGGCGGTTTAAATGTGCATAGCAGCGCATTTAGTCCAATCGAGCAGTGTTGTATTAGAGCAGCCAAAACGGGAGTAAGAGGAGGTGATCAGACACGCTGTCGTCCCGGGCGTCTCGGGAATGACCCCGAAGGGGGTGCGGCCCTGGTGAGCAGCCGGGAGCCGGCATACGAGCCAGAATATATGTTTCTCATTAAACGGCTACAGTCCCTTGTGTTTCTGACGAACTGTCAATCCCGACGGGAGCTCGATTCCCACCCTCTAGGAATTCATGTGTGCCATTCGTCAGGTTCAAATGAGAACCCAGCCACTAGAAATCTTGAGCAGCAACAGTTGATCATTTTGCATTTTCAGTGCATCGCACATTCTGCAGTCCCCCATCCTTCTTTACGATTCTTCTTCTCTCCCTTCATGCGCCTACAATATTGAACTATGTACATAGTTTGCTGCAGAGAAAACAGGTGAAGGGGCAATTCCCCAATAAACAACAAATTCATACTGAAGCGCA
>NW_024012875.1:0-787 GCF_000499745.2 Eimeria mitis | reverse complement strand
GAGGTAACCAATGGTTTGTTCTGTCTCCTCGTTTTTATTTGTCTCTTTCTAAGGACGCATCTGCTGCAGCTGCTGCAGCAGCAGCTACAGCCCCTCATCTACTGTCTCCTGTCTCCTTTCTCTTCTCTTTTCTCCTTCTTCGTTGCTGTCTCCTTTCTATTGGGGTTTAATCACCACCCCAAAGCCACAACAAATACTTTGCTTATATAAACAAATACAGAAACAGATAGAGGGGGCCCCCAGGGTACAGCTCATTCGCATCTGGGGGGCCCCCCGCTACACCGCTGCTTTCTAGCGGGGCCCCGGGAGCAGCGCATGCATCCCTGGGGGCCCCCAGGGTACAGCTGCTTCATACTAGGGGGCCCCCAGGGTACAGTTGCTGCATATGAAGGGGCCCCAGGGTACAGGTGCTATCTCTTAGAGGGGCCCCCAGGGTACGGCTGGGGGCCCTCAGGGTACAGCCAGTTCACAGCAAGGGGCCCCCCGGGTATGCCCACTACATATGAAGGGCCCCGAAGGGTACAGTCGTTACATATTAAGGGGCCCCCAGGGTACAGCTACTACTGACAGGGGGCCCCCAGGGTACGGCGGATGCACACAGGGGGGCCCCCAAGGTATAGCTTTTACTCGCTACGGGGGCCCCTGTGTATACCCGGTGTATGCTGAAAGGGCCCCAGGGTACAGTTGGTGTTTCTCAGGGGGCCCCCAGGGTACAGCTGCAGCCGCAGAGGGGGCCCCCAGGGTACGAGCGGTATAGCTGAGGGGCCCCCTGTGTGTCGGCGGCGGT
>NW_024012874.1:0-787 GCF_000499745.2 Eimeria mitis | reverse complement strand
TGCAAAATTATTCGATCCTCCTCGGTAAAAACATGTGTGAACGGGACGAAAGTTCACTGGAAAAATCGGCCACTCTTGAGCAGACGCAGATTAATAAGAAAATGCTGCGCACGGCACCATCGTACGCCTTAGATAGGGCCTGAGCGGCAGACACGATACTACAACCGTTTAAAGCGTTTAAAGCAAACGAAGGACACATCTATGTAGTGACATTATTCATGATGCTGCATTGTATGTTACAATACACAGATTTTCTTTTTGAGAGGCTAGTGATTCGAATGGTGCGAGCCCTAGTTATTGCACTTCAAGTTGAGCCTTTCCTCCCAACACCGAGATCAAGTCTAACGTAGAACAATAGCCATCCAATTAACTTCCTGGGGAAAATATATCATCTTCGAAGATTACTGTAGTCGTCTTCACCAGCCAGGTGCCCTCCCGTGCCTGTATATGCACGGGTGCGGGAATGGCTAACATCTCGATGCTGTTGATTGGATCCCCGGGCCTCTAGAGAAAGAGGGAAGTGTATGCTCATGGACTTTTCGAATCTGAAGTACGCTCTTGAATGCCTTGTTTCATTGATCTAGAGCATTTGCTTGCGATACCCATGACGCGTGACCAAACCAGCGGGCTCTGCAGCGTTGGAAGCATGCCCAACTCCGTCCGCTGAGTGGTCACCGACTAAATGCATGATAGTACAGCTCACTGCCAGTAGACATTAATCCTAAATGCGTCCTTGTGAGAATGCGGCGACAGGTGTGTCTCTTTCTATTTCGCTGCAACGACGGAC
>NW_024012873.1:0-787 GCF_000499745.2 Eimeria mitis | reverse complement strand
TATATTATATATATATATATATATATATATGTATATATATATATATATATATATGTATGTATATATATATTATTTATTATAAACCCTAAACAAGTATATTATTTATATAGTTCACTATACACCCCAGCCTCTGCTTACACCTCACCCTAAACCCTAAACCCTAAACCCTAAACCCTAAACCCTAAACCCTAAACCTTAACTTTTTAATCTTTTTATAATACACCCTATATATATAAACATATATAATATATACACACACACCAATGCAGTAACAAAGCGGGCCCCACACTCGTACGCCCAGGAGGGGCCCCCCGGGGCCCCCCAGGGGCCCCCAAGGGGCCCCTCAGGGGGCCCCCCATGGGCCCCCCATGAGGGTTCAGTGCGGGGCCTCTGGGTATCCTCTGCAGCTCTTCTAGCAGCCTCTATGCAGAGCCCTAGGGGCCCCCAGGGGGGCCCCCAGGGGGGCCCCCAGGGGGCCCCTAAGAGACCTTAGCAGTACCCTTGGGGGGCTCTACAGATACCCCCCCCGGTGGGGCCCCTCTAGCATCGCACAGGGGCCCCCACAGCTGGGGGCCCCCGGGGGCCCCCACAGCTGGGGGCCCCCGGGGGGCCCCTCCAGCTGAGGGGCCCCTGGGGGGCCCCTATAGGTGCCGTAGGGCCCCCAACAGAGATCTGTATATTTATAGTTTAAGGTTTATATATAGCAGAGAGGTTGTTTACTGTGTATATATTATATTTATATTATGTTGTGTTGTTTTTTATTATATTATATTATATTATATTATAT
>NW_024012872.1:0-788 GCF_000499745.2 Eimeria mitis | reverse complement strand
CCCGCAACCTACCAAGGCCAAGTGAAGGGCCCTGTGCTAACTGCAGGCAGACCATGCTACAAATGCATTCGAATATATCAAAGAGGCGCTCACAAGGCATTCTTCAGCCAAAGGTTTATGCCGACTCTGACCGCCTTCCACTTGTGCGCTGTCGTAGTTTCGAATCCATGCAATATGGGCGCTTCTCAATCAAGTGCTTATGCTATTGCGTTTCATTACACTATTGCTTTTCATTGAAGTTAATTATTTAGCTACAGGATGTTAACTCCCCAGCACCATACGCCGGTTACATTAGTTTGAATATCTTTGGTCTGCTCAGGAATAATTTAGATTACTATAGAAACGCAGACATTTCCAAGTGTGTCACATCCCCCTGATGCGTAGGTAGGATGGGCTTGACGGGAGATACCCGATCCAGCAGGATTGGCTGTAAGCTCCGTGAACGACGTTTCTGGCTTTTCGTCTGTCCACCTCAACGAACGTGTAAGCCTTCATTGAGGTACTCAGACTTGGACTTTGCCTTTGCTGTTAGGGTCCTAAGAAATTCGTTTCTTCAACGCTTTTTTTAAAGGTGGTAGGACCTTTCGACTTGATTCTCTATGATACAACAGACATACGAGTCCTCATGGTTACCTCCACAGAGAGCCTCTTGTCTGCCTTCTCTCGTGATATCATGCCAACGCGCTAGTAGGTGCCTGTCAGATCGAATCAACACAATAGGGAACTAAAGAATATTCTAACTCCGCACACAATATGAAACCCCGCAATACCTTGCAAAAAATCTAGCA
>NW_024012871.1:0-788 GCF_000499745.2 Eimeria mitis | reverse complement strand
CAAAATGGAGACAAGACGGATCGACGCAGGCCGCCCCTCGCTGTGCTGCTGACGGCTGCTGGCACAGGCCTCTCACTGCATCCTTTAAATAAATTTATATTTTATTTTATTTATTTTATTTTATTTTATTTTATTTTATTTTGTTTTGGTTTGTTTTGGTTTGTTTTGGTTTGTTATACATGGTGATTGCTTGTTCTGTATAGGGATCTTGTATTATACTGTATTTCGTTGTTTTGTTTTTTAGTGTATTTTACTTTATTTTATTTCTTTGTATTATATTATATTATATTGTTGTGTTATATTATACTTTATTGTATTGTGTTATATAATATTATACTTTGTTATATTATATTATATTATACTTTGTTATATGTTGTATTATATTATATTTTATTTTTTCATTATATTATAATTTACTATATTATATATTATATTATATATTATATTATATTGTGTTGTATTATACTGTATTATATTATATATTATATTGTACTGTATTATATATTAGAGTATTATATATTATAGTATGCTGCACTATATTATATATTATATATTATATATTATATTATATTGTATTATAATATTATTATAAAAAAATAGATCGTTATTATTATTATTTTATATTATCATTATTATTATAAACAAAAATATATAAAAATAATATTATATTATTAATTTAAAAATAATAATTATATATTCTTATAATCATATATTATTGTTGTATATATAGTATATTAATACATATAATAATATAATAATTTAGTTATATATATATATATATATATATG
>NW_024012870.1:0-788 GCF_000499745.2 Eimeria mitis | reverse complement strand
GTTTTGGCTCGCAGTGTCCTGTTTGAAAGCATCGCTTGATTTGCCATCTCAGAATTGCTTTTGGTAGGCCTGGCTATACTGCATGCTTTCTTGCAGGGCTACGCCTCTGTACGCTCATACCGACCTCACATCGAATGCGCTGTTGCGTGCGTGAGGTGGCAGCTTCCCATCTTGTATATGCAACACGATAGCTGCGTGCGTTCTTGACAGGCCCGCACTTTTGCGAACAGCCCGTCAGCACTATTTTTTGGATGCGCAGCCTGTGCGTCTCTGTCGGCGCACACAACAACCAGAGTAGTGCAGCATAGGCCAGGCAGTGCCGAGGCGTTTGTCCGTTAGTGTTCCGCCCAGAAGGGTTAATTCAGCCGGATTGTGCACAACACTGCGCAATCCAGCAAGTGCGTCGACGTCGCCGCACACCACAGCTTCGTGTGCGGTGGCTGGTGAATCAAGTAAGAGTCTGACATCCGTTGCACTTCTCGTTCACGCCCAGCTGTCCTTGGTGGGCCGGTCCACCTATATGATTTGTCGTGATGTCTGTGGATGGAACCAGAAGAGTAGTTCAGAATTCGTGGCTTTGCAGCGTTTTGGCATGGATGGCGTCCCGCTGTCTTAAATCAACGCCGTGCATGTTGCCACCCATGAGTAGAAAACCAGTACTCTTGTCTCCTGAGGGCCCTAAGAAACGGCGAAACCAAAGTTAACTGCATCTGGGACATGACAGAGGCTTTAATCTATGCTTAGGTCACACGCGTCCTCCCTGCACCTGCACATGGAGTGGCGAGCTA
>NW_024012869.1:0-788 GCF_000499745.2 Eimeria mitis | reverse complement strand
ATATATATGTATATATATATGTGTGTGTGTGTGTGTGTGCGGCGCAGTGACGGGGCTGAGAGTAAATGCAGCGGAGAAAATGACGGAGGAATGCATGCAGTCTTTTTTCTCTATCTCAAGAAGAGCAGCACAGTGAAGGAATAAATCCACTAACGTTTTAAACTGTCTCTTCTGCTGCTGTTATCTGTTGAGAAACAGCAGCACCCAAAGACACAGATCAAAGAAAAAGTTCTTACACAAAATAAAAAAAAAAAAACACACAGATTGCATGCAGCGGGGCTGGCGCTCCATACACCGCACCGAGCACAGCCCCAAACTTTGTTGGGGGCTGCAGGATACCAGAGGATCTATCTACAAAAGGGAGTAACCAACTGCTACTTTTGTTGCTGGCAAAGAAAAAGTAAGACGGGAGAGCGGGCGCATGCATCGAGTTCCAGCCCCAAAAAAAATCCCGGTGAAGCAAAAGCTCCGTGGTGTGTTGCAGGCCTCAGCAGTATATTCTTGCTTTGCTTTCTCGGCCGTGTGTTTGTATATCTCAGCACCTCTTGATGGATCAAGGAGAGCTGGGTATTAAGGTGCTGCGCCAGCAGTAGCTCCCCCAGTAGCCCTTCACTCCCGAGTAGGGTTTAGGGTTTAGGGTTTAGGGTATACGGGAGACAGCACCCTTGAATTTATATGAGCTGCGCGGGGCTGGTGCTGGTGCCATCTCCTCTCCTTCTATATCTCTGCGATGACTTCTATTTCCTTTCCAAATTTGGGTTTTCTTTTCTCCTAGGATACCCCCGCAG
>NW_024012868.1:0-788 GCF_000499745.2 Eimeria mitis | reverse complement strand
CCCAGCTGGCTGTCTATTCCCTTGCATCCACTGAAAGCGTTAGGCAGTACTGAGAAGCCATGGTGTGGGTGTGGCTGTTGCGTTCACCGTAGAACGGCGTGTTTTGCTTTCGTAGATAGTACCTGTTTACCGCAGCTCTTGCAGCGCGTTCTGACAAACAGCAGTAGTCTGACTCTGGATAGAGTTACACAAAAGTGCACTCTAAACAACGGTTGCTGATGCACAACAGTTCCTTATACTATACACATGCTCTATATTACTGCTGCTGCGAGCGTACCCAACTCTTGGTGTGTATGAACTGTCTACGGTGTTGGTGTTGTCGCACGTGCTACGGGGTGGCTTGAGTATACGTGTACCTGTAGCTGCCTTCGTGGCATGAGCTGCAGCTGCAGAACCTGCATCATGAAAGAATCCACCTCCCCCCGTATCATCAGCCACAGGCCTTCGGTCCCCTGTCCCCAGGTAACCAGAAGACTGGAGGAGACGTCGGCTGTTCTGCGGGAATATATTTTAGAATATATTTACGCTTTGCTGCAGCTCTCGGGGGCAATCTTGAGCCCTGGCCGCCCCCCAGCACTGCACCCTGTACGCTGCGTTTGCCTAGAGGCGACCAGTGAATGAGAACCGGTTGTGTTCTTCCTTATACACTGAATTATTCCATAAGCATAAACGCTACCGATGTGCATTCGTTGATGTTTGCTGCTTGAACAAGCGCTAAAACCCAGCAGCCCGAGACGCCGTCTCGCCCGCCCCACACAGCGGAGAGAGTCGGTGGTGTCTTAGTCTAG
>NW_024012867.1:0-789 GCF_000499745.2 Eimeria mitis | reverse complement strand
TTGTTCCATCAGCGCTGCTTTCTGCATATTGTTGACACAGACCAGCATTAGCACGAGTGTAAATGCCACTAAGGAAAGCTTACTATGTGTGCAAGTGCACTTTCAGGTGTTGTAAAGGGCTGCAATCTCAGTTCACAATTTGGGGTCTCAATTTCAAGAGCATACCTCCTTATCATTTGCCAATGAAACTGCAACGGTCTCCGCCTCTTCCCTTGACTTCTCGAGCAGAGGCTGGTCAGCTAGTAGCTTTGCCTTCATATTTTCAACGGCTGTAGATGTTTCCTCCAGCTTGCATATCCCAGAAGAATATTTTTGAAGGCGATCATCTGCATACACCGATGAAAACTCCAGCTCCTACGCCTTTCAGAACGCGTTGCCAGCAACGTTCATCTTAATCACCTTAGCTCATGCTAAGAGAGTTTTAACTGCGCCCACCTAAGCTCTGTTTCTTCTGTGTGAAAAGCGAGAGGTAGGTTCGAACAAGCTCCACGTACGACGTGCACGTTAAGTGTATAGGCTCTCCAGTGACAGAGATGAACTTCTCTGTTAGCCTTTCAGCAAGCGAGTACATCTCCGCTGATGCGCTTAAAGCAACACAGTGTGAACCGTCTGCAGCTTCAATAAGCTATCCGATTCACGTAGATACCCCGCACATAGTGATTGACGGTATGGATGTTTCCTCGAGCAACTTCTGCCTGGAGCATCTGATATGCTTCCGCCGGGGAACTAGTGTTAGTCGTGTACCTTGCTAGCACACGGGCTTCGTCAGTGCTAATTAGGGGCGATTTC
>NW_024012866.1:0-790 GCF_000499745.2 Eimeria mitis | reverse complement strand
CGAAGTCTATCATGCGTATATCTAGCATAGACTTTCGTCAATAAAACAAAAAAAAACAAAACAAAAAAAACAAAAAACAACAAAACAAAACAAAACAAAACAAAACAAAATAAAATAAACTAAAACAAAAACAAAATAAAATAAAATAAATAAAATAAAATAAATAAACAAACCTTGTAAATAGATAGTATTGGCGAAGTCTATCATGCGTATATCTAGCATAGACTTTCGTCAATAAAACAAAAAAAAAAACAAAACAAAAAAAAACAAAAAACAACAAAACAAAACAAAACAAAACAAAATAAAATAAAACAAAACAAAACAAAATAAAATAAAATAAATAAAATAAATAAAATAAAAAACAAACAAACCTTGTAAATAGATAGTATTGGCGAAGTCTATCATGCGTATATCTAGCGTAGACTTTCTTGCCTCTGAATCAGCCAGCCCCCCATCATAGACCCAAAGAAGAGAAGAAGACCAAAAACGGTAGTGTTTTAGTCTCTCTACACCTGTATATACACTCAAATATATATATTTATTTTATTTTATTTATCTTTGTTTTCTCTTTATTTCATTTTCTTGCTTTTATAGTTTATATATATACATCTATAACACAAAAAACGGCAGCGTTTTAGTCTCTCTACGCCTGATATATATATATATATATATATATAAATATATATATTTATATTTTTATATTCTAAATATTTATAATTATATTTGTGTATTTATATTATATATATATATATATATATATATATATATATATATATATATATATATATAT
>NW_024012864.1:0-790 GCF_000499745.2 Eimeria mitis | reverse complement strand
ATTCAGCACAAATGGAAAAAGTAATGAAAACACAAACATTTGCTGATCCTATGCATTTACAAATGATGAAAGGTCAAAAAGTTTTTATAATAAATCCTAATCATCGTATAATGCAGCAACTACTACAACGAGTAAGAGAAGAAGAAAAAGAAAAAGAAGAAAAAGAAAAAGAAAAAGAAAAAGAATATATACAAATTGCTTATAGTCTCTTCGATGCTGCTATGTTAGCCTCTGGCTTTGACGTAGAGCAACCAGCACAGCTGGCAGATATTCTTTATAAAGGGCTAGCAACACAGATAGGTGTAGATCCTTCTGACCCTATCAATGAAAATATTGAATTGCCGGAGGAAGAAGAAACAGAAAAAGATAAAGATAAAGAAACAGAAAAAGAAATAAATGAAAATGATGAACATTTAGATAATAGAACTGCTGAAGAACTCTTCGCTAATCTTGATTTGGGCGGAGATATTAAGGATGAGCTTTAAGCATTCAGACACTGCAGCAGCAACACACAAGCTGCTGCTGCTGCTGCAGCAGCAGCAAGCAGCAGCAGCAGCAGCAAGCAGCAGCAGCAGCAGCAAGCAGCAGCAGCAGCAGCAGCAGCAGCAGCAGCAGCAGCAACAAGCAGCAGAACAGGAATAAGGCACCAGCGAAACTGCTGCTGCATCAGATGATATTAAGGAAGAATTAGAGAGAAACAAACACCAAACATAAAGGAAACAAAGTGGATGCGCGAGTAGTATATATCTATATTTATATATATATTTATATATATATATATATATATATA
>NW_024012862.1:0-791 GCF_000499745.2 Eimeria mitis | reverse complement strand
TCCCCACGTGGCTCTCAGACCCCTTCGCGGGCCTCAGAGCGGTGAGGGGCCCAATCAACTGTCTCCTTTTATCTACTGTCTCCTTTTGTCTCCTTAGTGTCTCCTTTTGTGTAGTGTCTCCTTTTATCTACTGTCTCCTTTTGTCTCTCTACTGTCTCCGTTTGTCTCTTTAGTGTCTCCTTTTGTCTCTTTGGTGTCTTCTTTTGTCTCTTTAGTGTCTCCTTTTGCCTCTCTACTGTCTCCTTTTGTCTCTCTACTGTCTCCTTTTGCCTCTCTACTGTCTCCTTTTGTCTCTCTACTGTCTCCTTTTGTCTCTCTACTGTCTCCTCTTATCTCTGTAGTGTCTCCTCTGTCTCTCACTGTCTCCTTTACGTCTAACTGTCTCCGTTTTTCTCTTTTTGTTGTCTCCTTTTATTTCTTTAGTGTTTCCTTCCCCTTTAGTGTCTCCGTGTTTGTCTTTGTTTTTGTCTCCTCCTTTTTTATTTATTTATTTATTTTTTGTCTCCTTTATATATTAAGTGTCTCCTTTTATATCTTAGTGTCTCCTTTATGTCTCTTTAGTGTCTCCTTTTGTCTCCGTATGCTGCTTGTCTCCTCCATATCTCTTCTTTCTCTGTCTCCTTTTTATTTCTTTTTGTCTCCTTTTTGTCTCCTCTGCTTCTGTCTGTCTCTCTGTCTCCTTCTCTGTCTCCTCTTTCTTTCCTTTTTATTTATTCTCTGCCTCCTCTTTGTCTCTTCCGTATCTCTATTTTATTTCACCTACATTTTAATTTATATATTTATATATATAT
>NW_024012861.1:0-791 GCF_000499745.2 Eimeria mitis | reverse complement strand
TGCGATTGCAGACAAGTCCCCTAGACCGCCGCCAAACACAGCCCATATTCATTCCGGAAGACGGAGTTAGTTTTGTCCAGGACACGCCAGCGAAGCAAGCAAGCATAGTATCTACTGCGGAACGAAGTAGCTGGCTACATGGCTCACTCGCCTCGGATAGCTTTTTGGTGAAAGGCCAGCCAGAGTCAGAAATATTCATTTGGCGGTCGAAACATCACAAACCTTCACACCAATCGCTTTACGCGTGCCTGAGCATAAATCAAACATTGTCGAGAGGGTCGACAATATTCCTTAGCGCTCGATGCAAATAGCCTTGTACTTGCTGCTGCTTTCTACCAAGTATTGCGCTTAGGATATGCCTTAACGCCGGCTGCCTGTCATGTCGCTGATGATTTCAAGAACTCTCTCGCAAATGCACAGAGCAACTGCAAGACATCCTCGAACAGTAGAAGCAAATAATGAGTAAGGCAGATGAGTAAAGCAAATTATGAGTACGGCTAAAGAAAAACGAACTCCCACTTCTCCCTGCACTGCAACCCTGCAAATAGTTGCGCCTGCGCGTGCGCATTCGTGCTTGCAACTACAATGCTTGACCCATAGCTGCACCTACGATGGTGCCCAAAAGGCAAGCTTATCTTTAGCGTCGCACTTGCTGCAGAGCGCAACCCGAGACCTGAATGCGAACAAAGGGCTCGAGATGTTGTCGCCGTCAACGGGCGCCGACAGGCTGCAGAAGCGCACGGTGCGCACGCATGCAAGCCCCCTAGACCCTCACCACGTACAGCGCTTAC
>NW_024012860.1:0-791 GCF_000499745.2 Eimeria mitis | reverse complement strand
CTACTATACTTGTAGATACACCACCATTATCATTCATTAAACTGCTGCTACTTAATATTGCAAAAGAAAGTCCATGTGCATGCGGATGCGCCTGCTGCTGTCTCGCTATTTCCTTTAGCGTCGGCAGCAGCAACATTGCATGCCCTTGCAGCACACCAGGGAAAGCTCGAACAAAACCCAGCAGTGTTATACGCGCCTTTGAAGGAGAAAGCTGCAACATCACACAGAATGCATGTATATACGCAACCACATAACACTGCGTCCTGCGCACGTACGTACGTACACGATCATACATATAAATACATATCGCAGCAACTGAGAAACAAAGCAGCGCAGCTCAGCTTACTGTTCTTTTTATAGGTGTAGCCTCGAAAAAGGAACGTTTAAAAGGCCTTACCTCATTAAGACCGAAGGTGTTCAGCAGATAATGCATCTGTTTTGGCGTCAACTTCTGCGGATTCAACTGCGCAGGAGAGGTGAGGCGGCTCGCCCCCTCGCCCATTTTCACAGTTTTTTTGAATCACAAATTTGTTATTTATAAATATTTTTCGTCTCACAATTACGTCACTTTACAGGGGCCCCTTCAGCCGTCTGCATGCGTCGTCTTGTCCTTGTAGTAGCTCGCGTTCTGGGCGTTGTTCGAACCCTCCAGCAGCCGAGCTGCAGCATCGGTTCTCTCAGCAGCAGCAACTGACTCTGCCTCAATGTCTTTGAAGGGGTAAACTAGATGCAGCAGAAGCCAAGAGCTTCGCCTGGAGTTCAACTGGACGAATTCGACCTCCTAAAGCGCC
>NW_024012859.1:0-791 GCF_000499745.2 Eimeria mitis | reverse complement strand
CACCCCGACAAACTAGGAACCCGCCGCCTGCAGAGCCGCTCTTCACGAGACCAGCATGTCTTGCATTGCACCGACGCGCCGTCGAACAACATCAAGCACTAGCAGAGACACAGAAAAATACAGCGTTGGCGAAGAGGAGCGAATAGCCGTTGCAACCGAGACTCACCCGCCGTCTGCCACGCAGCGAGCCAAGGAACTAGGCACACGCAATGCAAGCGAACATGAGCTCCAATTCTTGCCAGTCCTACACAAAGCCTAATGTGCGCTAGAACAGTTTTTCGCGCAGCGTTGTCACCTCACCTCAAACACCCTCACGAACAGCTGCTGTACGACTTTGGTCTCGCCCTGGTCCACGCCAAAGCTTCGACACTCTGATCGAACTGCCAGCTCGTTTACGACGACGTTTATTCAAAAGTGCCATTCCCCCAGCAGTGGGCTCTCAACTTGCTTTCTGAGAATAACGGTCTTCCAGCAAGCGATACGCACATTGAAGTGTAATGCCTAGCAGACAGAAGTGCAATGTCGCATTGAGAACAGCCACAAACAGTGCAAAATCATGCGGAAACCTTGGCTAGGCTGCAAAGGAACTAAGGAAAGATCAATCTTTTAATTCTCATGCGCTTGGGATCCTTTAGAGAATTACGGTTGACTCGGGGCTCCAGAAACGCAAGTGCTAGTCCACATGAGAACATCGCGCGTGCACCTAGTACTCCTGTCTGTCGGCAAGCATGGTGCGGCAGTTGAAACTGCCAAGATTCTGTTTCGAGACATTCGCTTCCATGACTCACCGT
>NW_024012858.1:0-791 GCF_000499745.2 Eimeria mitis | reverse complement strand
ATTCGGGACCTTTGCCTGAGAGCAAGCATTAGCTGGGCGTGCTTCTATTTATCACAGCGCCGCCTGCCGCCGGCACGTAGCTGTCTGTGCGCGTGATTGCTGCCTATTGGGTTGTGTGGATTTCCAATATAAGGTAGGACCACGGAGACCGAGCGTTGGTTAATTGAAACAGCGGTTTAGGGAGAGAATGTGCAGGGAAAAGCGCTCTGCCGTTGGCAGCTCTCCTGAGTATGCAAGTCAAGATATTGGAGCGTTCCGGACTGTTGTTGATATTTGGCGTATAGGTATTATGTTTAGGTTCGCTTTGACACAGCTGCTGAGTGTGGAACAGGTTCGGCAGTCTCCAGGCTTAGCCTTAGTTGAATGCATATTAGCTGGGTGATGGGATGAGCGCCGGCATCGTTCTCCTGATGTGTGGTTGGGACGATTTATGGGCACTGCATTTATGCTGGCTTGGAAATTGAGGTGTCTTGGTTGGATTCGATAGGCTGGCCTTCGCGTGGAGTTGCTTAGCGGACTGTGGGTTTACGGCATATAGCTGTCGGACGGCGCAGGCTAATAGCACGCGCAGCGTAGTCAAATAGTGCGTAGGTAGCTGGTTATGGAAGTTTTTTTGCATGGGCGTTGGGCAGGTATATGATCCAAAACGCGTCCACGGGTATGGTAGCTCAAGATTTTTCCAGTGTTCCGAACGGCCCGTGGACTCAGATAAGTTGGAGTGTATGGCAACGTTGTTTACATTTTCCTCAGGAGCCCAGAAAAGTTTGACTGTGAAGATGAATGTGGTACTT
>NW_024012857.1:0-791 GCF_000499745.2 Eimeria mitis | reverse complement strand
AGAACGAATTTGTATTCAAGAAAATTCAAATCTTTTTATTTTTTGCTAATATCAGCAACAGACGCGATTAGATCCTTTTAAACTCCTCATTTCCGTCGAGTCGGAACTGCAGCGCACTGCTGCAACTCGGGTCCACTGGCTCAGCTGCGCTGCAAACCGAGAGATGTTTGCCTCCACATATACTTGAAGAAACTTTTTTTAAAATTTGAAGTAAACTCAAAGTTGAAATGAACGACAGAATGCGAAACCAATGCTGGTTTTGCAAGTAGACACAGAGCGGTGTTGTTCTGGTTGACACGACCGCCGATTCAAAAACCCTAGCCTGAAGGCTGGGGTCCCAGCTGGACCAGTTCAAAGGGATTCAACCCGTGTTCGCGTTTGTTGAGTATTTCTTTCATAATATTTGAACTGAATTTCATGGGAAGAACCCGCAACGATGGTCGTATCAAGAGGCGGAGCAACATGGCTGGCCCCGTGGCGGCAGTTCTTTTCGAATCACCCGAAGAAGATGGCGATGCGCGTTCGTCTTTTGCTTTTTCTGGATTGTGTATTCTTGGGATTGATAATTACAGCCATTACGGGTCCCTGGTACCGGCAAGAGTGGCGCGTTGCAAATGGCGAGATATTATCATGGACCCTGAACCTTTCTAGAGCCAAGTTTTCCGTCGACTGTTCCTCAGATTCCCCTGAGTTTCTGGATTTGTGCCAAATGCTCTACGGGCGCATGGCTGGAGATCTAAGAGCAGTAACGCGTTCTATGTGCAGCGCAGCGAGGAAAGTGCAGGACACAG
>NW_024012856.1:0-792 GCF_000499745.2 Eimeria mitis | reverse complement strand
CGTAACCTGAGCTAGTGTAATAGCGAGCGTGGCTCCCGGCCACAGTCCTCACGAGACAACATTCAAGCCGGAGGCTCCTCGGTGCCATCCCCAAACCGCCGTCGCACCACACCGGACACTCACCCCTAACTTCGGCGACGCAGATACAAGGCAGGCACAACACTGCCTTGCTGCTTATGTCCACTGCACTACCAGCGCACACAGGCCACCAATGCGATGAGTGCTCCTGCGCCTTCGCGCGCAAGCAAAACACACCTTCTGAATCAACATGCGAATCCCGCCAGCATGGCATCTCCCGTTTCACCCCATCACATCCAACACCCAAACTGTACTAGCTTAGGCCCTTCCCGGCGCACCAAAGTGACGCTGTGCCCTGACATTCCCAGTCTGTAGAACTCAGACAGAACATTACTCCTCTGCAGAGCCACCGCCTCACAGACGCAAACGTTCACACATGTGAAGAGGGCTGGTCCGACCTTCCACACACCCCAAAGCCCCACAACACTCGACGGAATCTGCATCGCCACTCACAAACACTGATACAGGAGAGATGCGCAGTTAAGCAGGCAAACACGCTCACTCTCTGATGAGAACGAACCAATCCGTTGCGCGTAAGCTAGCGTTCGCTGCGCCTCGCCTCCTCACCTCTCCTCCACTTCCCAGACCCCACGCTAGCCACTCCCGCCACCACTGCTTACCCATCCAACTGGGACCACCCCGAACACCCGCTCTACTGAAGAATCTACGACGTGTGCAGCTCTTTCCCTGCGAGATGTCCTGAAGGGCAAGAAA
>NW_024012855.1:0-792 GCF_000499745.2 Eimeria mitis | reverse complement strand
GTATAAACGTACAAGAGAGAATAAGATCAATTAAGATGTATATTAGTTCATAAATAAATGAAAACAGCAAGGAAGATAAGAAAACAAAAATTTTGTTTTTCTCTGCTTACTGCGCTTTCCCCTGAGGAAGTCTGTTCTTGCTGCTGCTGCTGCTGCTGCTGGGGTTGCTGCATCAGCTCTGCTTCTTCTTCCTGTTCGTTGTGGCATGCGTTTCTCGTTTTCTTTGATTTGTTTGCTGGCTGCGTTTTGTTATACCTCGAGGGTTTGTTCTTCTTGAGCCAACTCTTTCAGCCTTTTCCGCACTTTCTTACAAAAGAAATTTCGTTGATGAATAAGTATAAGTATAGAGAAATAAATTTAAATAAATAACAACAAATACAGTTATATATGCAAATAAGAACAAATGAATGGTAATAAATATATTTATATTTGGATAAATGCAAGTAATTGTGAGGAAATACAACAAAGTTGCAACAAGTTCAAATATGTATGAATAAACACGACAATATGAAATATGAATAAATGCAAATAAGAGCGAATAGAGAGAAATAAATAAATATAACAAAAATTAAATATAAAGAAATATAATGAAACACGAATAAATACAATTGAATTCAAATAAGTAAAGTTATATATCAATAAATATATTTATTTATTTGCAACAGAAAGAAAAAGAGAAACTTGCCGGGCATCTTGATGGTGGCTCAGGCTTGCTGCATTCTGTCCCCAGCTGTTTGTGAAATACATGCATGCAGCAGCGCAATGATGCAATTCAAAAAAAAAAAAAAAAAA
>NW_024012854.1:0-793 GCF_000499745.2 Eimeria mitis | reverse complement strand
CAAAAACATGCGACTGCCAGAGGGAGGCATCCTAGGCTAACCGCTTCTTGTTGGAAGATTAACGACAGTCAAGCGCGCGCAGACTGCGGGCCTCCTTCCGGTTACCTCCTGCACCCTACTTTGGAATACCACTACGATTTTGCAATGCGTGCAAGGCCTCACCAACTGCCGGCCACATACTCATATATTGATTGCACCAATCACGAACGCAGGCAGTTCATTCCTGCTAGCATGCAAGCTGAAACATTTGCCTACCGACACGCGCGCTGAGAAGATGCGTTTCAGCTACGAAGGTGCACCAAACTGTTGTTTACAGCGGCACGACGCTTCGACTTCGCAGCGCCACCAGTTTATCATGGGCATACGTGCTGGCCAAAGCAACGTGCTGTCACAACGCCAGAGAAGCCTTCGCCCCACTAAGAATTTGCAATGCGTGCCATGCTCCAGCAACTGCAAGCGACATATTCGTATATTGAATGCACCAATCGCGAACACTAACAGTTCATTGCTGCTATCATGCAGGCTAAAACATCTGCGTGCCGACACGCGCGCTGAGAAGATGCGCTTCAGCTGCGAAGGTGTACCAAACTGTTGTTTCCAGCGGCACGAGACTTTGCCTTCGCAGCGCCACCAGTTTATCACGCGCATACTCTCTGGCCGCAGCAGCGTGCTATCACACGGCAAGAGAAGGGCGTGCCGCACCGTGGCCGGACCCCCGCGCACACACACTGCACACCCTCACGAAGCTTAGGCGTGTCTTTCCGATAGCTCTCCAACAAGTACGGCGTACACA
>NW_024012853.1:0-793 GCF_000499745.2 Eimeria mitis | reverse complement strand
TATATATATATATATATTTATATATTTATAACTATAGTTACTACATATAAAACAAAATACAAGAAAAACAAAATAAAAAAATATAATTGATAGAAGGAAATAAATAAATAAATAAATAAAATTAGCTTTAATAGAATAAAACAACAAAAATATAAAAAAAAAAAAACAAAAACACAAAATAAAAACAGAGAAAGCAAGAAATAAACAAAAATAAAATGAAATAAAAGATAACAAAAATAAAAATAAAAATAAAATAAATGAATATATATGCAGAAGGAGACAAAAAGGAGACAAATAAAATATATTTATTTTTTTATCTACATACTGCAGCAGCAGCAACAGCAGCAGCAGCAGCAACAGCAGCAGCAGCAACAACAGCAGCAGCAGTAGTAATACTAGAAACAGTAGCAGCAGCAGCAGCAGCAGTTGCAGCAACAGCAGCCGTAGCAACAGCAACAGCAGCAGTAGCAGCAGCAGCAGCAGCAGTTGCAGCAACAGCAGCAGTAGCAGCAGCAGTAGCAGCAGCACTAGCAGCAGTAGCAGCAGCAGCAGCAACAACAGCAGTAGCAGCAGCAGCAACAGCAGGAGCAGCAGCAGTTGCAACAGTAGCAGCAGCAGCAGCAGCAGCAGCAGCAGCATTAAAATTAATTTTTAATTTTTTTGTTTATCTGTTTTCTCTCTATCTAGCAACTCATACAGCTAGCTGGATGTACTGCTAGCTAGCTAGCTAGCTAGCTAGCTGGCTAGCTAGCTATAGGCATATATATATAATATATATATATATATATATATA
>NW_024012852.1:0-793 GCF_000499745.2 Eimeria mitis | reverse complement strand
TACGGCCGACAACCGGCACACAATTCGCCGCGCCGTATTGGATGTCGGGGATTCTTTCGGGTTTACATCGGCGAATCCGCGTTCTTGGGGAGAGCTGGTGCTCTTTGTGGAATGTATGATGCCAAACGGACTGACGTCGGTTACGGAGTACGAGAGTTCTAAACCACCAAATGTGGCACCGACTCCTGGACCAGAGCGTACGGAGCCCTGCTTCTTTCCAGCATCACTTGCCTGTCCAGCAAGCAGTTCTCAACAGGAGAGCTGCTGGTGCCAGGAGAACAACCTCCAGGGACACTCGCCTACTGCATTGAATAGTTTGCATAGGCAGATTTGAAGGCCACGACGGTGCATACGGACGTCGGACATGTCATTGAAGGGGGGTTGTGAGAAGCGGTGCAGGGCACTTTCACCTTGAGAAACCGCTTGCAACAGCATTGTAAAGTTGGTGACCGTGTTACGACGCAGCGTGGAGAGGGTTATGTTGCAATTTAGCTGGTGCGTGCATTCTCGACGCTTCTGCCATCAGCCGCTGCAATGCCTTATAAGCTGATGTGCATTCTAGGTGCAGGGGATACGCGACGTCTGCTTTTTTCATTTAACGCTGGTGCAAAGAACAACGGGAATGTCATCAGGTTGCGTGTTTTGCTGACCGCTGCTTCGAGCGGGGCACCCTCTCCCTCTGCTGCTAAGGAGAGCGTGCACATGAGCTGGCGAATATATTTCGTGGAGTGCTCCACAGCTGGCGACCGCGAGCGATTGCGCCTTTGTGAACGTGGGCTCAAGCATTATCAAG
>NW_024012851.1:0-793 GCF_000499745.2 Eimeria mitis | reverse complement strand
GGTGCGTGTACAAAAGAAGACATGAGAGCAAATAGCACCTACTTGGCAGAGATTTGTGTCATATGCTTAGCAGGCTTGACCGCCAGTTGGGACAAGTTGCGTAGTGCATGACTGCAGCTGTTCTGCGGAGAATGGGAATAGCACAGGGCAGAAAACAGACGACAAACTTCTGTTAGGGCGGATGGTGCTCGCACGAACGCAAACGGAACCGATGGCGCATTACGTACCTACCGAGTAACGGATGCACACAGAAACGTAGTCCGCGCGAGTGCCCTTCTGGTTTACGAGATTCATCGAGCTATTTCAAGCTTGGGGTGAGCGCAGTCCATCAATATGTTGCTGATTCTCTTTCGTCTGAGTTCGCCACCATGCGGCACAACACACGTAGCACTTCAACATAGTAGACAGAAGCGAACAGGAAGCAGGCTGACAAGAGGATACGTAGTATTTGTGAGAGGATTCGTGGATCTGCAGGTGTGAGCAGCATGTGACTATTTCTGTTATACGCGTGCGCGCATCTGTTTCGACGGTATGGTGAGCTGTTCTCGAGTGTTGCGATAGCGTACGCCTTTGCCCAGCAAGTATGGCCTTCGAGGAACCGCATCTGCTCGAGTCTGTCAAGAATGCGCTTGGCGTTCAAGTCATTTGACGCCAGACATTGATGTGCGTGTGCGTGCATTCCTTTTCAGACGGTTGAGGTGTACTACAGAGGGGGAGCTCCTGTTGGTTTGACACTGCTCGTCTTTGGCATTCACTGGTGTAGGATATTTGGGTGCTGCGTTGTGCCTTTTTG
>NW_024012850.1:0-793 GCF_000499745.2 Eimeria mitis | reverse complement strand
CTAACCAGCTAGCTAGCTAGATATAGCTAGCACGGAGGTGCAGCAGCAGCAGCAGCAACAGCAGCAGCCAGCAGCAGCCCCAGCAACAGCAGCACCAGCAACAGCACCTGCACCAGCAACACCAGCATCAGCAGAACCTGCACCAGCAGCAGCAGCAACAGCAGCAGCAGAACCTGCACCAGCAACAGCAACAGCAGCAGCACCTGCACCAGCAGCAACAGCAGCACCAGCAGCAGCAGCAGCAGCAGCAGCAGCAGCAGCAGCAGCAGCAGGTGACCTTGTATGACCATGACTTCGTCTCTGTTTAGCCAGGGGCTGCAGACGTCTGCTGCTGCTCCGTTTGTCTCCGCGTTGTCTTCGCTCTCCTCGCTAGACGCCTCACGCAGCAAACGCCGACGCCCTTTCTGGTGCAACCCTGCAGCAGCAGCAGCAGCAGCAGCAGCAGCAGCAGCAGCAGCAGCAGCAGCAGTAGGAGTAGTAGTAGTAGTAGCAGCAGTAGTAGTAGTGGTAGCAGCGGAAGGAGCGGAGAAGCATAGAAACGTCAGAAGCAACAGCAGCAGCAGCAGCAGCAACAGCAGCCAGCTAGCTGCATAGCTAGTTAGTTGGTTGGCTGGATGACGACTTGAACGGCTAGCTAGCTAGCTAGCTACCTGCATGGCTAGCTAGCTTGCTAGCAGGCTACGTGGCTATTTGTTTGTCTACCTAGCTAGCTAGCTAGCTAGCTAGCTAGCCAACCAACCAGCTAGCTAGCTAGCTAGCTCTACAGCCAGTTGTGTAGCTAGCTAGCTAGCTA
>NW_024012849.1:0-793 GCF_000499745.2 Eimeria mitis | reverse complement strand
CGCTAACCCCAAAACTGATCTACATGTATACAAAACACTAAACCCTCATAAACCCTAAACCCTCATAAACACTAAACCCTCAAATAACCTAAACCCTAATCCTTCATACACCCTAAACCCTCATACACCCTAAACCCTCAAACACCCTAAACGCTAAACCCTCATAAACCCTAGACCCTCATACACTCTAAACCCTAAACCCTCAAAAAATCTAAACCCTCATACACTCTAAACCGTAAACCCTCAAAAAAGCTAAACCCTCATACACCCTAAACCCTAGACCCTATACCCTCAAAAATCCTAAACCCTAATCTCCAATACACCCTAAACCCTCATAAACCCTAAACCATCATACACCCTAAACCCTAAACCCTTGTAAACCCTTATGCTCCCTAAACCCTCCTTAAAACAAAACCCTTATACACCCTAAACCCTCATAAACCCTAAACCCTAAACACTTATCAACCTTTATAAACCCTTATAAACCCTTATAAACCCTTATATAAACACTAAGCCATAAACCATAAACCCTAAAGCATAAGGCCTAAAACAAAAACCCTAGAACATAAACCCTAAACCATAAACCCTAAACCCTTAAAAACCACAAACCCTAAACCCTAAACCCTAAACCCTAAACCATAAACCCAAAACCATAGACTCAAACTACCGTCTATACCGCCCCCCGAGACCTTAGAAGCCCACCAAAATGAGGGTTTAGAGTCAAGGGTTTAGGGTTTAGGGTTTAGGGTTTAGGGTTTGTGTGTGTTCAGGAGGGTACAGTGGTGCTGCATGG
>NW_024012848.1:0-793 GCF_000499745.2 Eimeria mitis | reverse complement strand
TAGAGATAAAGAGACAAAGGGAGAAACACGAAAAGCAAAAGATAAAGAACTAAAGAGACAGAGACAGGGGGAGACAAACAAACAAAGAAAGACAGAGACAGACAGACAAAGCACCAGGCAGACAGAGATAAGGAGTTGAGGAAAAGGGATAGAGAGAGACAGATAGATAGAGCTAAAGAGAAAGAGAGAGAAAGAGAGAGAGAAAGGACAGAGAGAGAAATACAAAGAGACAAAGAGAGAAAAAAAAAAGAGAAAAAAGCAACAAAGGTGTATTCTCTCTCACAGGGGCTGCCACCGGCTGAAAGATGTTTGAGCTTTGGCTCTGGAGATACTGCTGTCTGCTGTAAGTTAGAGGGGCAGAGGGTTGTGGTGGTGGCTGCACCCAGGGACAAGTAACAGAAGCTGCTGCTGCTGCTGCTGCTGCTGCTGCTGCTGTTGCTGTTGCTAGTGCAGGAGGAGGAGCAGGAGGAGATGGCGTGCGCCTGTGCCTCTGGTTGCCCCCAACTGTTGCTGTACTCTCCAGTGTACGCGCAGCAGAGCCAGGGGTGATGCATGCAGTAGCGGGGCGTTGCAGCTCCCCTGTATAGGAGGCATCAGTATGAGGGTCAGCAGCTAAGCATACAGCTGCTGCTGGGGGGGCTGAGAAAGACTCAGGCTGCGATGGTTGTAATATTTTGTACATTTCAACAGACTGAAGATGCTTGGGGGGGTTCTTAGTTCCCATGCATTTCTTGCTGCCAGAGCAGCAGGGTATATGCATGCAGACAGGGGCGCAGCTGCCTTCTATAATTCC
>NW_024012847.1:0-794 GCF_000499745.2 Eimeria mitis | reverse complement strand
CGCTGACGCACCCAACGCAGGCACGCCTTGAGGAAGCCAAGGTAAACCAGATACTGAAGACCGAGGGGCAACAGACACCCCCAAAAGGCTTCACCCCGCGCCAACAAAAAAACTGTCTGATGCAACAAGAGAGGCCAACCCTCGACCCGGAGAAAAGGGAGAAAAGGGACAAGGGCTCCGCTCCTCACCGAAAGAGCTGCCGCGCAAAACCTGACTTTCAACTGCGGCCCAACACGCAGTTGACTGCGGGAGATGAGGTGCCTAGGGGAGGAAGGCAACGAGACAGTTGCCCCTAATTGAGATATGGGAAGGGGGAGGCCGCTGTTGATGCTGTTGCTGTTGCTGCTGCGGGTGCTGTGATGCTGAGATGCTGGCGTAGAGACAAGGGGTGGGTTGGGTGGTGGCCTGAGCACGGCAAGCCGCAGGCAGCAGCCACAAGGGCCCTCTATGGGTCCACCAGCGAGCCTCTAAGGGAAGCTGCAAAGGCTCCCAAAAGAGAGGGGCCTGATGCAGACCCAGCAGAGAGTTGAGGGGAAGAGTGGGTGTGCAGCCCCCCCAGATGAAGCAGCACAGTTTGCTTGCGGCCCATACACTCCAGCGAAAAACACAGAGAAGTCAAGTATACAGGCCTCAATAGCTACAAAGGAGCGGGAATGAAGGGGTCTCAGCGGCCAGAGGGGCTGGGGAGGACAAGGAACATGCTGCAGCAACCCACACCTTGGGGTATATATTTTTGTCCTCTATTCAAAATAAAAAACGTTGCAGTTTTTGTTCACACTGCATCAATCCCGGAG